>NC_061116.1:191003586-191043993 GCF_002878395.1 Capsicum annuum | reverse complement strand
GGGGTGAAATAGTAGAGTGAAAATAGAAAAATGTAAAGTGTGAGAGTAAAAAACATGCACTTGCCTAGTTAATGAATAAAATAATGCTACTTTTGTTATGAACTGTAATTTTAGAAAAGTGTTGTTATTTATTGTAATTATAATCTTAAGTATGCTACTTTCTGTAATTTTTCCTTAAAAAATTTACGGAGAATACTCAAAAAATACCTGAAGTTTGACCGAATTACCAGTTGAGCATACTGAACTTTGCAGGGGTCTTATTACCTCCCAGACTTTTTTAATGTATTTTAATGACATATATCTTCCTCTTGGCCCATTGTGTGTTAGTCACACGCATTGAGCCCGTGAAGGTGTCAAAAAACGTTAAAAACTTTTTTTTGCCAAATAGCCCCTAAATTTTCTAATTATTTAAAGTTTTATATTTTTTATTTTTTTTTCATTCTTTCTCTTCTCTCTTCTCTTTCTCTCTTCTCTCTTCTCTCTTTCCTTTCTTCAACAGTGGTTGCTCCATCGTTAATTGAAATTGAATTCTTGAAGATTCCATTTCAGTTTCCATTATTGAAGATTAGTGGAAGATTTCATTCAATTGTAATTTGGCGTAATTGCAACTTCGAACTTGGAACTTGAAATTGAAATTGAACTTGAAATTAAAATTGAAATTTCATTTCATTGAGTTAGCGTAATTGAAACTTGGAATTTGAAATTCAATGAAAGATTCCATTGAGTTGACGTAATTGAAACTTGAAATTTGAAATTCAAGTATGAAGAAACTTTCTTCATAATTGAATTTGAAAACTTTTGGAGTGATAAGAATGGATTTAAAATTTGAAATTGACTAAATGAAATCATTTGGAATTTGATTTATAGGAGGAATATGAGTTGTGGAATCTTTAATATGGTTGTAATGGTGAAAAAATATTGAAAACTGATAAAACGGAGAAAAAACAGTGTGTTTACCACACTTCCCACCAAAAAAACTGGGTATAACGTTTGGGGGAAGGGGGGAGGGATTAATTCCACTTTAAAAAAGTTCGGGGGGAAATTAATTCCACTTAAAAATGTATAGGGGAGTAATAGGACCCTACAAAGTCCAATATGCTCCACTGGAAATTTGGTTAAAGTTCAGGTATTTTCGTGGGTATTATCCCAAAAATTTACACATTATTTATAGCGATAGTTTGGGGTTCTTATAACATATACGTGTTGATACACTTATTAATTGTATACAGTTAGACAGAGATACTATATATATGTGCAACTACATTTATTAATTACGTGAATATAATGTATTTACATTATTACTCGAGTGGATATGATGTATTTCATTACAAAGATATTTATATACACGTGGACACTTATGCCCAAATGCAATATATTTCACAATAATTATGCACATGAATGAGCAAATATAATGCATTATGCTTGAAAACGAATACAATAATTGTTGATGTACTTATGATTACAAAAATCTATTGTTATTGACTTATTATAATTAAAGGTAGAGATATCGCTATACACAAATTTTCTCAAAGGATCGTGAAGCACATCAAAGACAAGTGTGAATAATTAGTTAATTATTGCTTACTTGACTTCTCCTTTTATAAATATACAGGGCTCAAAGTATGTTACTTTTTTTTTTTTTTTGACAAACAACATAAACTTTGATAATTTACAGTTTAATTGCAGAAAATCTAATATTTTACATAATTACTGAAAACTTTAATTTTTGTTCTGTTGAGATACATAATTAGCTCCTGATATATCCAACGAAGATATATTTTTTTATTTGTAAAGATACATAATTAACTTCTGATACATTTTTTTGAATTTTGAATCTATCGGGATATATAATTAGCTCCTGATACATCCAATGAAGATGTATAATTACTTAAAATTTTTATAATTACTTTGTAAAGATGGAGATTTATGTAAATATAATAAATTAAGGTGTAAGTTTATGCCATTTTTCCAATTTTTATTCCAATATATGTGGCATAGATAAAATTTGAAAAGTCAACAAATTTTTTTGTAATTTCTAAAATCTTTTAAGTTATTACTTATTGATTTATAGTGTTTTAACATAATTTTCAAATACTTCTTGCTATTTTTTTGGTCCCAAATTATGTGACACTGATGGAATATTTGAGAAAAACGATCAAATTTGTTATATAGTTTTAGATATTTTAAATTGTTAATTATATCATAATTTATACGACTTTCTACGTAATTTTCAAGTAATACTCTCACTATCCTAATTTACATGACACCGATAAAATTTGAAATGTCAAGGCAACTTTCTATACGTCTTTCAAATATTTTAGTTTGCCAATTATTGTGATTTATATTATTTTTCATGAATTTTTCTTATAATGTATTCCAATTTATATTGCATTATTGTGAATTATATTACTTTTAATGAAATTTTCAAATAATATATCCAGATTTATGTTGCACTAATAAAATTTTGAGTCAATCAAGATTTTTTATATGTCTTCAGATAATTTAAATTATTAATTATTATAATTTATAATACTTTTTACGCAATTTTCAAATATATAGCAAATTAAAACTAAAATAAAATGATTAAATTTAAATGAAAATATGAAATTATAAAAATAACCTCGGCCAGAAGCATGCAGATGAAAATAGACCTGACAACCGCCAGCTACTTGCTTCAGCTGTTTACTACTCACGCTTATATATATACTAGTTGCGAAATACTCGTGCAAGACAAAGACTCATTAATATAAAATCGGATAGTAGAAATACTTTTAGAAAAGTATAATGTTAATCTGTTTATAGTATTTGTAAATAAAAATAATATTTTCTTTGTCCTAATTTTTATGGCACCTTTCAAATTTTGTGATTTAATCAAGTTTGTCTTCGATTGTATTTTTTTATATCTTTTAAATAGTTTGAATTGTTAATTATTGTGACTTGTTGTATTTTTTTTACGTATTTGGGGTCTATGATTCAGGGCAATGGCAAGATTGACGAGGATGTCACGCATCATATTGGGGCAGGGTGGTTGAAATGGAGGCTCACTTCGGGAGTCTTATGTGATAAGAAGATGCCCCCGAAGCTTAAAGGTAAGTTCTACAGAGTGACAGTCCGGCCGGCTATGTTGTATGGAGCAGAATGTTGGTTAGTTAAGAACTCCCACATCCAACAGTTAAAAGTGGCGGAAATGAGAATGTTGTGATGGATGTGTGGACATACCAGGAAAGATAAGGTGAGGAATGAGATTATTCGAGAGAAGGTGGGAGTTGCTTCGGTGGAGGTCAAGATACGAAAAGCGAGGTTACGTTGGTTCGGACACGTGATGAGAAGGGGCTTTGATGCTTTAGTGCAGAGGTGTGAGACGCTAGCTATAGATGATTTTAGGCGGGGTAGAGGTAGACCGAAGAAATATTGGAGGGAGATGATGAGGCATAGTATGGAGCAGTTACAACTTTCGGAGGACATGACCCTTGATAGGAAGATGTGGATGACGCAGATTAGGGTAGAGGGTCAGGGGATGGGAATACGTCGGTAACAGTAAGGGAGCATTTTTCTGTGCCTGTAGTTTCTTATTTGTGGTGCTATGTAATGTCTATGATTTCGGTTAGATAGTTCTTACTATTATCTTGTGGTTGTAGTATTATCTTGTTGTTAGCGGTGTTAGTTTATTTTTCATATTATACTAGTTTATATGCACTTATATTTTGTGTTTGTTATACTGTTATCGGTTCTAAGTCGAGGGTCTATCGAAAACAACATCTCTACTTCACCTGAGATAGTGGTATAATCTGCGTACACTCTATCCTCCCCATACCCCACTATGTGGGAATACACTAGGTATGTTGTTATTATTATTGTTGTTGCATTTTTTAACGTAATTTTCAAATATATAGATTTTATTTTTAAAAAAACTATAGATTTTATTTCCAAATTTCAAGTGAAAATAAAATTGTTTAACTTTGAAGTTTGAAATGTGCCACACAAATTAAAATAAAGAAATCATGTTACTTTTTATGCGTTAATTTATATGATACAAGTGAAATATTGAGAGTCCAACAATTTTTTTTTAATTGTAATTTTTAAAATTATTAATTATTATAATTTAGAGTAATTTTTACATTATTTTAAAATATATAAATTATTTGAAAAAGATTTTTGACTAATATAATATTTTTATGCAAATAAAAATACAACTATAGAGAGCCATAATATTCTCAGATAAATTAAAAGTAAAAAATGCAAAATTTAATAGGCCCAACTTCGAGAATGGTGCAAAATTCAGTGACCCGTGCAAGATCAGGCACTAGACCACTAGGCCTAAGCAACTAATACATTGAGGAAGCACACATATTGACGTCCAGATGTGTGCTTCTTTCTTTCCCTTTCCCTCCTATTAGTAAGTAATAAGGACACGTTTGGTAGGATGTATTAAATAAAATAATTTATGTATTAAAATTTAATCCAATTCGGTACATTATTTGGTTGCACAATTCAATTTAATCCCTCCTTATACATGGATAACTAATACACCATATGATGTATTATCTTATATGGAGGAAACCTAAGAATTAGTTATATGTCAAATAATATATGGATAAGAAAATTAAATGACCAAATTACTCCTCAATTCCTTTTACTAAATTTCCTTTATCCAGCTAATTGATAAATTTTTGGTGTTTGAGGAGCTGGTTACAATTTGGTGCACTATTTTGCAGATAACTTGGTTCGATAGTGTTTTTCTAGCTTCACTACTTCACGATGTTGTAGTTGGCGTGTATGTCCACCATGGTTTGTTGTACTTGACGTTGCTGTAGCATTAGCATGGAAACTCATGGTTATAGATTTTAGGAAAAAGACATCGTTTTCATTCCAAACTATACAGAAAAAGTCGAAGTCACACATAAATTATACTAGTGATCTATTACACACCTAAACTATAAAAAAAATAATATTTTTTACATCCTGTAAAGCATTATACCACTTGCATGTGGTGTGGTATTGCACACGCGCCTGCCATGTCAGCGCCACATCAGCATGATACGAAAAAAATAATAAATTTATTATTTTCATAAATTTTTCTTTTTTTTAATTTAAATTCTTTTTCTTTCTTCTTCATTTTTTCTTTTTTCTTCAAAACCTCCATTGTTATGAGTTCAATTTTTTTGCTTTTTCTTCAATATCTAAAACCTCCATTGTTATGAGGTCAATTTTTTTTCTTTTTCTTCAATATCCAAAACCTCCATTGTTATGAGCTCAATTTTTTTTCTTTTTCTTCATTGTCCAAAACCATCTTCTTCTTCTTCTTTTTCTTCAATAATTCTTCAACGTCCAAAACCATCTTCTTCTTTTTCTTCAATTTTCAAAAAGAAAAAATAAAATCAACGGGATCATATTCTTAATTGAAAGATGATATAAAACCAATACACCCAAGCAATAACTTCATTCAAATTCAATATCATCATCTTCTTCTTTTTCTTCAATTTCTTCAATGTCCAAAACCATCTTCTTCTTTTTCTTCAATTTTCCAACAACCATAATGCCATCTTCTTCTTCCATTGTTGATATAAAATCAATACACCCAAGCAATAACTTCATTCAATTCAATCTTCATTATTATACGACACCAAAAGTTACAACACTATAACCATCTAATTGCACCACCCATCATCAAATTCACACACAATTACAGTCACCGAAAATCAATATGCCTCACCACTAATTCACCACTCGACATCAAAATAAATTTTGAGCAATTTTAATATATTATTATTAATTGAGCAAAATTGAAAGAAGATTTTTATAGAGACAAGATAGATCTAGAAAAAAAAAGTGTTAAAAAATTAACTTTTGAGCAAAATTCATAAAATTTTACAAAGGAAGAATAGAAATACAAAAATAAATTAAAAAATTGATGTTCAACGTGGGAGCAATAACATTTGATTAATTTCAAACGTCTCATCGAAAAAGTTTTTGATTGGCGATGATTTCATCCTCAATCTTTTCTATTTTTTCTTTGAAAACTATCATGGAAAAATTATTCTCATCAACCATAGCAAAGGAGGAGTGATTGTGATGAAGAAGAAAGGAAGATTAAGAGGGAGAAAAAAAATTAAAGATGGGTGACAAGAGAGAGGGTGGGGTTAGGGGTTTAAAAATTTTTTGACTTTTTTTTCTCTAGACGTGCCTTTTAAAAAAAATAATGTTATTTCCACGTCAAATTCAGGGTGGAATCAAATTCACTTTTGAGAGGAATAGATGTGTAATAGAACGCCACGTTAGTTTAAGTGTGTTAGTGACTTTTTATGTATAGTTCAGGATAGTTTTGATGCCTTTTCCCATAGATTTTATAATGCATACTTGTGAACTTGATAGCTGGACCCTGTATGTTAAATTCGTTGAAGAATTAGTTAAATGTAATAAAATTACATTTGATAAAAAAAAAAGAAAAAAACACAAATGACCTCAAAGATGCATAGTGGCAAATTTACAAAAAAAGGTATATGGAGTCCTAATAATTGTTTGAACAATAATGTCTAGTGGTAGTATGCATTTCATAATATGGTAGAGGTCCGTATATCATTTGACGAAGAGTCTATGCACTTCGGGCATCAAATTCATATTTTAATTTTTAAGATGCCAAGTTAAATGAAATAAAAACTCCACAAAAAGATCAAGGGCATAGTTGTAAAGAATATATTTGTAGAATTTTAAACCAAACATAATACATAGTATATCTAGCTTTTAACACAATGAACCAAACACTTGATAAAAAATAATTCATGCATTACAATCCTTGTATTAGTAATCCCTGCATTACTAATCTCTGTATTATTAATCCCTGCATAACTTATTTTCCTACCAAACGACCCCTAAATGTATTGGGTCAGATGCATAAGTTGTTATGTCTGGAACAATGTTGAAAAAATAACATAAATATACACCTTAACTTATAATATTTACACAATTTTTCATCCTTACAAAGTAATTACAAAAATTTCAACGAATTATGTATCTTTGTTGGATGTATTATGAGCTAACTATATATCTCAACAAACTCAAAATAAAAAATATATTGAAAGCTAATTATGTATTCTTACAAAGGAAATAATGTATTTTCGTTTGATGTCTTATGTATCTCAACAGATTCAAAATTAAAAAAAATGTATCTGAAACTAATTATGTATTTTTACAAAAATAATGTATCTTCGTTGGATGTATCGGGAGATAATTATGTATCTCAATGAATTTAAAAGTGAAATTTTTAGTAATAATGTTAAATATTCAGTTTTTCTGTAATTAAGCTCCAAACTGTTGGGATTTATATTGTTTGCCCTATAAATGCATTGGGCCAGATGCATAAGTTGTTAAGTCTGAAAGAATGTTCAAGCCTGGTCCGGCCCATTTTATAGCCCATATCACAATGGCGTCCGCTAAATTTGCAAATAAAAACCCTAATCCTTCATTCTCCATCGCCACAGGACACACAGAGCAGCTTGAGAGGGAGAGAGAGAGAGAGGACCAGAGAAAATGGTGACGTACAAAGTAAGCCTTTGTAAACTGCTATTATTTTCCCCATTTTCTTACGGTTCAGTTGATAACGCTGACGCTGTTTTTTTTTTTTTTTTTTTTAATCTTGACAGTTTCATCAGTACCAGGTGGTAGGTAGAGCTCTTCCATCGGAAACCGATGAACACCCAAAGATCTACCGTATGAAGCTCTGGGCTACCAATGAGGTCCGTGCTAAATCCAAGTTCTGGTCAGTATCCCTCCACTCAATGCTACTCATATTTTATTACCGATCTCATTCTTCAACTTATACATCAAGCTGAAATAGCTAGTGCATTCAAACTTACTAAATCAGGATAGAATTAATTAATTTCTTCTCATTTTACCCATACAATTAATATTATACATTAATTGTGAACAATTACAATTTCAATGTCCATTCCTATGCCCAATGAATATCGTCAATATGGATAGAGGATAGAATAGTAAAATTCATCTTTCAATTTATGATTTCTTTATCACCTTGTAAAATGGAATGAGCCAAACTAAAGTGGGACGGAGGTAGTATTATAGTTGTGTAGTTTTAAATAAATTTCTATTATATGTGTAGTTGAGCTAAATGCACTTGGTGCCAGAAGCATATTACTCCCTCCCTCCTTTTGATGTTACTTGTCCACATTACTAAAAAGATATGTTCCCATGTAATTAGTTGAGGTATGTGAAAATTGGCACAGATACCACTGTTATAAAGAAAATTTCTCAAATTATTTGTCACTTTACAAAGCCAATGTAGAATTAATTTAAATTTTCCCATTCTTTCCTTAAAATTAATTCTTTTTTGGAAGTATGAATATTATAAAGTCCCAACAAAGGTCCTCCATTGTTAATCGTGGTCATTTAGTGAAAATACCTTTCTTATTTATGATTTATTAAGGGGCTTGTAAAAGAGGAAGTGGAAAAGTAATATGGATTTTGGGGGTGGAGATTAAATAGTTAGATGTGTATTGGGAAGTGATTATACTGAATGGATGTTGGTTGATTTAATGGAAAAAGGTACTTCTTGAGAAAGCTGAAGAAGGTTAAGAAGAGCAACGGACAGATGCTGGCTATTAATGAGGTATATATTTACACTTCTGGAATGTGTTGCGTCTTTATGGGTGAATGAATGTGATTTTGATTTATGTCAGGTATCACTTATATGTTTTATTTTTTTCATTTCGAAGCTAGTACATTGAGGTATTTAAATGAAGACTTCTTAGGGAAGCCATCGTCATGTTCATATCAATTTTAACTCCTTTATTTAGGCTTCTGTTGTTTTCTCCAGTTCCCCGAAATTGATTGTGTTTTACCATGTATCTATTGCCTTTTCTTTTTTACATCTCTTTAGTCAGTTACATAGGAACGTAAGAACTATCATATTGGACTACTGCATCCGACTGATCCTGAGGCGAACTCTAGACACTCTTGCCAATTGTATGAGGATATTTTAATTATGACAAGACAGTTCTCTTTATATGTTTGCAGGCATAAAAGACATCTTTAGGAAGCTTTGTATTGCAAATATGTCACTTACTATTTTTCCATGTGGACTATATATCATCCAATTTGAGAGGAGTGCTGGCTACCTGTTCTGCTTGACAATCTTTTCAATGCTGTCATTTTTCTTGTCCGTGTTGTATAACAGCAGTGTTCGAGCCAGCCTTCCTGTCTTGTTCATGTTTTAAAGTGTATTATTAGAAGCCGCCTTGACGATTCCTGCTATTATAAGTTACAACAGCACTTACTTTATTGTTCAATTGCTCTTGCCTAGTTTTCCTTTGCAATTTTAGTTTTAGAGGGATGCTTTGGTTTTGAGTGGTGCAGTTGCTTTCAGTACATTTTGCCAATGATACGGTTGCTATTTGTTACTAATATATATTTATATACACAAAACATACTGTTGCTATATGCATGAGAAAGAGGTTCGATGAAAGAGGGGTTTCTGCTGATATTGATCTCATATATTTAAATTTTCTGTGATGAGTTTAATGATGGAAGAAATGAATAATAGAGGGAGAGTGAAGGGCAGGGTACCCAACGACCCTGTTGAGGGGCTTCTTGGAATTCATTTTAATGTGGCAGATGACTTCCGTTGTATGATTGACTGAAATGTTATGTTTGTCTCTGTAGATCTTTGAGAAGAACCCAACTAAGATCAAGAACTATGGTATTTGGCTGCGTTATCAGAGTAGAACTGGGTATCACAACATGTACAAGGAGTACCGTGATACCACTTTGAATGGAGCTGTAGAGCAGATGTACACAGAAATGGCTTCACGTCACAGGGTCCGCCATCATTGCATCCAGATCATTAAGACTGCCACTATTCCAGCTAAACTGTGCAAGAGGGAGAGCACCAAGCAGTTCCATGACTCCAAAATCAAGTTTCCCTTGGTGTTCAAGAAAGTCAGACCACCTACTAGGAAACTCAAGACAACATACAAGGCTACAAGACCCAACTTGTTTATGTAACATGTTAGGTCATAAGTTTGTTGAGAGGCAACTTAGAATTTATGCAAATTTTGTTGCATTAGTTTGGCCAATTTGGCATTAATGGAAAACCTTTGTCCTTTTGTCCTTATATTTCTAGGTATCAGACAGTTAAAAGTTTCTCTTTTCTGAGTTCTAATTTTGTTTTCCAAGACAGGTTCATCAGTTCAAGTTGTGTGTTCTCTAAAGGCTGGTTTGTCATTTTGTTGTCTGTATTTTGTTATTATTCCGTCCTGTTACTACTACTATTGGTGTCAACTTGATCCTTAGAGTTGCCTTGGATGATACCATTATCCTGATAAACAGGTGGTTGTATTGGGAAAAGCTGATGCCAACAGTTGTATCATGGTAAGATAACAGAAAAGAAGGTGAGGTGATAACATTTTCTCAGATGAACAGATGTGCTGTATTGGTGGATGCCATTCTTTATCTTTATAGTTGTGTCATTAGGTATCTTCTCCTGCTTCCTTGCAATGATGTTACCGTTGATACATCATTTATGTAAAAATGCTGTCAATTTTCAGCTATATCAATTTAAGCAAGTGCCATAATACGCCCCAGTGAGGACTCACATAGAGCAATGATGCAGTTACAGTTGTATGTATTGTTATGGTGCCAGACACTGAAATACAACAATAATTCATCTTCAGTTTAAAGCCTCCATCTTTAATCAACTGGGGTCCTGCTTTATCTAAAAGACTAAAACTGAAGGGGGCAAAAGAAAGTATCAAATTAAGCCGTACGCTGCTTGATATCGTTCCAGACAAAATAGAAACAAAAGAATAGCTTAAGTGTACAGCAACATACGTGTATAAATTAAAACACATGCTAAGTGAGGCAAGAAATATGTACTTACAATACTCAGCTGATTCAGTGCAATCCATTATCTTTATATTGTACTACCAACTAGATAAGATCCATTTCAGCAACTAGTACTATTTTATTGCCTAATTTATTTATTTATTTATCTTCAGTACAACCAACTTTCTAAATGAATCAACACAAATGCGTGATTTCTTTTCTATTTTCATTTAAATTTAATTTCAACATAGTATTATTATTAGAAAAAAAAAATAAAACATATGAAATGGATTAACACGAAAAGCGTATTCTCAAAAAGAATACTAGTACTAGTAGTAGCTGACCATTTTACCTATAATTGTGTTTGGGCCTAGCAGGACAACAAAGAAAATAGCATAAAGTATAATAAAAGCAATAATAATAATAATGTCGCCGGTGCCGGAGGAAACAACGGCAATAGATTACGTAATGGAAGCAGCATCTGGTGCACACTTTTCCGGTCTCCGATTTGATGGGCTTCTCACTTCTACTTCATCTTCACCACGCGCTTCTCCTACTCCTACACCCACGCACTTCTCCACTACTAATCCACTTGATTCTACTATCCCTAAACAGCCTTTTGTTATCGGTAATTCCAATACTTTCTTAATTTAATTTCTTCAATTTTTGCACTTTTTAGGGTTTAATTTGAGTTGTTTTTTGCTCCTTTTTTGTGTTTGTTAATTGGGTTTTTGTTATTCTAATTATTATATAGGGGTTTCTGGAGGTACAGCGTCAGGTAAAACTACAGTGTGTGATATGATCATCCAACAACTTCATGATCATCGTGTTGTGCTGGTCAATCAGGTTTGTTTCATGTTCCTATTGATCGCTTTCCTTTGGTTATACCTGTCGAGGCTACAACAAAATACATATATATATGTGTGTGTGTGTGTGTGTGTGCTGCGGTTTTCCAAGTTATACGTGTGACTTATAGGTCATGGGTTTGAGCTGTAGCTTGCATTAGGTAAGGCTGTCTATATCGCACGCCTTGGGATGTGGCTCTTCCCTGGACTTGGCTAGCTTGGGATGTTTTGTGTTCTTTGCTGCCCTTTTCGAATAAAAGAGAACAAAAAAGAATGCACCTCTTAAGGTGGCATTATGCCATTTGGGGTTGTTTGGTAGCTAGTTTGGAGGCGAGTTATGGAGGTATTAAATCCTGCGTAAGTAATACCATGCTTGGTGTTTGGTTAGAAAGTATGTTATTCATGTATGAAATTAATACTGTTTGGTTAGAAACCCGCATTACTAATACATGTATGAGTTATGAGGGACTCTATGTATTATTTTATGCATGATAGGAGGTGGAATAACTAGCACATGAACAACTAAAACTGCATAAATAATATATATAGATTCCCTCGTAACTTATTCATGCATTACTAATACCTGCATAACTCTAATCAGCTTCCAAGCGACCCCTTATTTCTTGGTATGCTTGGCTATTAGGTAGCAAAATTCTGTTGCTGTATGCTCTAGCATTGTCATCGAGTATAGTAAGTGATACTAGATTTTAGTTTTACAATGTCTATGAATCCTAATAAAGACTATATGCTCTTCCTCAACTGGGTACCACATTTCTGGTGTACATAAATTTAATTTCCGATTGTTTGGATCTGAGTAAGGGTGCATGTTCGTTATCTTCATGTTTGGAAGATTTTTGCGGAGAAGTTCCTTTAATCGAAACATATTTGGTGATAAAAATTTGATGATAATGCAGGACTCATTCTACCGTGGTTTGACACTTGAAGAAATGAAACGTGTCCATGAGTATAATTTTGATCACCCAGGTATGCAATATCCGTAGATGTAACTGTTTAACAGGTGAAGATCTGGAAGTTACGGTTACTGTTATTCTCATGACTTAATTTAGCTTTCAGTTGACCAACCTCTGGCACTATTATGTGCGGGAGCATGAGTTCTAACTTCACAATAATATAATGAATTTTCTTTCAGATGCTTTTGACACTGAGCAGCTCTTAGAGTGCGTTGAAAAGTTAAAGTCTGGGATGTCGGTCCAAGTTCCAATATATGACTTTAAAACCCATCAAAGATGTTCTGATAGCTTCCGCCAGGTATGTATCTGTACATGTTACTGTTGCATTGTTTTGTCTCCTTGCTTTTCTCCTTTTCAATGAGAACACTTCACACTATGTTCCTCATTTATGATCATTGGATAGCATTTACTAGTTTCAAGTTTGAGTTGTCGAGTCACATGCTTTTGCTTTTGCTGATTTTACTTGGATATCTTGGTTCTTATTGCTTCAAAGGATCAGTTAAGACCTTTGAGCTTATTTCCTTATTGGCACATTCCTTACAGGAGTAACAGACGCTCTGTATCAGCTTGTGTCTGCTGCACGGTTTTTTCATTTTTCATGGGTCTATTAGATATTATGCTTCTGTTTCTCTTATGAAAATAAAATCTTTTAGAAAATAATGCATATAGCTTTCTAGTTAAGTTTCTTTTATGCTTGTTTGTTCTTTACTTTAGCAACTTAGCAAATCTCAGCATGTAAATTCTGCCAGGTGAATGCATCTGATGTTATCATCTTGGAGGGAATTCTTGTTTTCCATGATGCACGTGTTCGCAATCTGATGAGTATGAAGATCTTTGTTGATACAGGTTCCACTTCTTTAATCAATTCTGGCCCAGTGTGTTGCAGTGCATGTGCATCGCCATTCCAGCTTATCATTTGTCATCCATGTTGCTATTGTCATCATGAGTATAAGCTTCATTTGCATGCTAGTTTCAGGAAGGATTTTAAGTTTTATGCTTTTACGTACAGTGCAATCCAATATGACAGGCTTATCTTTTCATTTTTTAACATATCAATCACTTTGTTAACTCCTACAGAGATATTCTACTTGTGTCTGATTTCTAGAATTTAGGAAAGAAGGCCGGACTAAGTTATTTTCTCAATAGTTAACTTCACCACTTTCAAACATTGATTGGAGAAACAATCATCTATAATAGGTTGACTTTTTGTAGCGCCTTATCATGGTTAGGCTGCAAAGAAGGATCTCCAGGTTGTGTGTGATCTTGTCATGGTTTCAGAATCATTTCACCCCAACTAATGAATTCATTAATTTATAGATGTGAAATGTCTAATCTACTGTCATATATTCATATATGAGCAACAGAATCATTCATTAAGCAATTAGAAGCAACCATTCTCCAACCAAGTTGTGGGAGGCTTTACTTCTTCATGTCTCCTGTGATGCATATTTTCAGCTGCAAGGGGAACTGTTTTATACACAGTAGAGTCCATCTTTTATCCAACCTCAGGCAAATACTTATGAGAAAGTTTGTGTCTCAACTTTAGCTAAAACAGGATATATTAGATCACATTTTGCTATTATTCAGTTCATGTCAAACCATAAACACACACTAAAGGTAGTAGTAATAAAAGAGTAAAAGATATAAATTGAATCTACATATTACCAAAGTTGCTATAGTAATTTAATGGAAGCTAGTAGTGCTTGCTTTAATGCCCTTTACTGATATTATGTTAATTAATTTACATATATTTTACCATACTTTCGATTTTTACTTGTCCAAAAAAAAATTAGTTACATATTGAACTATAGTAAATTACCAAGATCATGTTAACTTTTCCGTCTAGAGTCTCTTTTGTTTAGAAGTTTTTGTGCTATTTGAAGGGAGTGTTTTGTCTGGAGAGTTGTAGACACTAAAAGCCTGCTCGAGTATTCTTTAGTTTTATCCATTGAAACTATCTTGATGCTTTCTCCTATTGAAAGTTCCTCTTTAGATTGCCCTAAATCATTTTTCTTTGTCATGATTGCACTTTACTGGTTATATTTGCCTTATGCTAGATGCTGATGTGAGGCTTGCTCGTAGAATAAGACGTGACACAGTGGAGAGGGGTAGAGACATAAACTCAGTACTTGAACAGGCAAGCATTTCTTTCTTAAAATATGCTATACTGCCGTCAGTCCATTCCTGGGAATCAATGGTCTTTTTGTCTTTAAAGTAACTAGGTTATTTTCTCTCTTAACCAAACCATAGTTTTTCCCCTGTGCACCAGATGTTATTTAAATTTGTAGGGGAAAAAGTTAACTGTTATCCTTGTTTTTTGAGTTCAAAATTATCTTTTTTGGGGTAATATGCGATGTATGCATA
This sequence comes from Capsicum annuum, assembly GCF_002878395.1. Taxonomy (NCBI): domain Eukaryota; kingdom Viridiplantae; phylum Streptophyta; class Magnoliopsida; order Solanales; family Solanaceae; genus Capsicum; species Capsicum annuum. Next base: position 191,028,977 of record NC_061116.1, on the reverse strand, counting down.
TTTTTGTTGGTACTTCTAATCTCCTTAATCTGAGAGTATCTCTTTATTCGGCATTGTTAGTTATTCAGTAGTGAAATTTTCTTTTTAAAAGTTTAAACTCTTGTGTAGTTAACTTATATGGCTATAAGGTACGGTTTAAGAAAATTTGACTCGGAAAATCTTACAAATTTTCTTCCAATCATGCAGTATGCAAAGTTTGTCAAGCCTGCTTTTGATGATTTTGTTCTTCCATCAAAGAAGTTTGCTGATGTCATCATACCTAGGGGAGGCGATAATCACGTTGCTATTGATTTGATTGTCCAACATATTCGCACAAAACTTGGTCAGCATGATCTTTGCAAGATATATCCAAATGTCTATGTTATCCAGTCAACTTTTCAGGTATGCACATCACTTATTCTGATATTAGTGTACGATCAATGCTTTTCAATTTGTTAGCTGATGTGCAGATCATTTGGGGAGGCATCCAAATATGCATTGAAAACTTCATCTTAGCTTAGGCTACTAGAATTAGCTAACTTTAGAATAAAATTGGTAGGTGAAAAGCAACATGATGTACTCGTAGGCTTTCAGCTTCAAGTGCATTAGTTTCCAAAGCATAACATATTTTCTTTTTCTTTTTGATAACTGTGGTGTCTGGGCTCACTTACGCTCACCTCGACTAATTCCATGGGATACCTGCATAATTTACTAACGTGCTTATATCAAAGTCAAGTGGATGTGGGCGTACAAGGAGTTGAGAGAGAAAGGGTGGAAGAGACACTTCTTAGTAAAACCGATCATTCATGTATCTTGAGTGAAAAGATGACAAATTTGCCTAACAATCAGGTCTAATTAATTGGTGAATTTGGTGCCTTCTGTATGTTTACTAATAGACAGCTACCTTTTCTTTTTTTTTTTTTCCTCTCTATTACAGATTAGAGGCATGCATACATTAATTCGAGATAAAGATATTTCAAAGCATGACTTTGTTTTTTATTCTGATCGGCTAATTCGTCTGGTAAGTCTCAACTTTCAAAGCACTTTGGATATGCCGTCATTAAGAAGCTTAATTTCTACAATGAGAACTTAGAAGGAATTTCAATGAACACTTTTTTCAGGTTGTGGAGCATGGTCTTGGCCATTTGCCCTTCACTGAGAAGCAAATAGTCACTCCAACAGGTATGTTCATAAGACATTCTATATGATCTGAATGTATTTTCGACCTTTTCTCTTTCAACTTTCTCTATCCTTGCGGACAAAATTGTTTCTTCTTGGAACGGATTAAGAATCATCCTGTCTACTTACTTTTGAATATACTTGGAATTAATAGTAATGTAATTATAACTAGTGGGGTTTATGAAGTGTGAGCTCAAATGTTGTACAGGTTTGCTAGAAGTACTTGAATACCTTGTATCATGATTAAATTTAGATTTTTTAATCATCCAGAAAGCCCTATGTTGCTTAAATTAAATTTATTTCCCTCCGTCCTACTTATGTGGCACCTTTTGACTGCGTGCATAGTTAAGAAAGAAAGGAGCGCTTTTGCAAGTTGTGTTTTAAACAAGTGTAGGCATTTGTGTGGCTATATCATCTCATTAAGGGTAAAATGAGAATTTTAAAATTAAAATGTTTCTAAATATAGAAAGGCAACATTCTTTTTGGGACAAACTAAAAGGGAAAGTGTGCCACATAAATCGAGGACTGAGGGAGTATCTTTTATGGAAAAAGTGAAAATGATTGTGATTCATTTCCATTAACCTAAATCCTTGACTGGATATTTCCCCCTGATTGAGTGCAGAATACATCAAGAGAAACTAATGTGATATCAATTTTATCCTTCTCCTCAGTCATGCTATTTTGGTTCACATAGTCTATCTTGATGATTCAGCTTCATTATCTATTTGATTTTGGAGTAAAGAACTGTGCCTATCCATTTATGAGTAATTCTCCATTTGTAGGAACCATTCATCAGACCTTGTAGCCATCTGGAGGATAAATCAGTTTCTGCACTCAGGATCATCTTAGCTTTTCCACCCACCCCTAAATTCTACCAATCAATCAACTTAGCCTCAATCCCAAATAGTTGGGAATTACTCCTGCATTTATTAGAATTTTTAGGTTCTTTGATGTTCATAAGTACAACAACCACGCCTCAACTCCAAGTAAGTTGGGTCAGTTATATGGCCTTCTCTCATATTTTTCTTTTTATGCTACTTGTACCTTCTATTGGATTCGCTCGTTGATGTTCATAACTTATTATTTCCCTTTCTCTTTAATTCTGAATGTTTGGTTGACAAAGCTTCTTGTTTACCGTTCATTAGTGATTCTGTTACTTCTCAGCTTTCCGGTGCATTTGTCTGCTGTATATGAAACAAAGCTCATATTCTTGCTTGACTCAATTCCAGGGTCAGTATACACTGGTGTTGATTTTTGCAAAAAGTTGTGTGGAGTATCCATTATTCGAAGGTGAGATTAGATCAGGCGTTAACAGTTTTTTTCATCTTGGATATATATTGATTAAAGATAAAGAAGGAAATCAAATTGGACTGAGCTGGCTATCTTCATTTTTTTTAAAAATCAGTGGATTTCTTCATGTGTAAGCTCAAGTATGACCAATTACTGATTTGTTGGGTTTCAGTCCACCAGTGAGAAAAATTAATTTCCTCTGTCTAGTCTCCACTCTGGACTTGTGCCAAACAAAGTGATACGTTTGGGTTTTCTCTACTTTTCATGTGTTTTTGTTGACTGCTTTTCATGTGTTTTTGTTGAGTTAAGTTAAATCAGTTAAGACCGGACATTCAGATAACGAGCCTTCTTCCATGGGAAAGAGTACCTTTATTTATGATCTAAGGGACTCAGATATATAAATGTATCTATCTTCTGTTTTACTTTGAATTTTGTAACCACTGTCATAAAATTGTCTCCCATCAGAGGAAAGACGGAGAATTTTGCTTTTGGTTGCTATACTTTCCCAAACATGTGTACAAATTCCTACACAAACAATTTGGATATACAAGGAGAATTTTTCTTCTAGTTGCTAACTTTCTATACTTTCCCAAACATGTGTATGCACAAATTCCCAAACAACCAATTTGTTCATAATTTAATTTTCTTTTTACTTCCCTGATCCTAAATTTGGTGAGGCTATAGTCCATGCAAAATGTCAAGGCTAGAGCAGAAATTTTGTTTTGAAAAATGGAAACAGGTCTGAAAGTGTAGATAGTAGATAAGTTCATTTGTTGACGAATGTGAGAGTAATGACCCTTTGGATAGTGATGTATATGTGTGTGTGAATCCCAGAAAGGAAGTCATGATAGTCCATCCGATCACTTTTACTTGTTCAATATTCCAGAAATAGGTTTTCTTCTTTACTTGTCACTTTTAACATGTCAAGAAAAGACAATTATTGTTTTTTCTGATTTACCCTCAACATTAATTACTTATTTTCCAAATCATTTCCCAAGACCTAAGATTATACACCAATGAATCTGGATATTATGGTAAAATACTCATATTAATCATTGTTTTTTAAGGGGCATGCATCAAATTGGACAAGTAAAAGTGAACCGAGGGAGTAATTGACTTTGGAGGATAGATGCTAGTTTTATTTCACATTTTGTGTTTTTTTAGTTGCACAGTGGTAAAGATGCAGAAAATGATTTTCTTTGAATTGTTCAAGACTTTGTAAAGGGCTTCCTCTTAATTCAAGTAATGCTACAGCCTCCCAAGATCTTTTCCTCCTTTTAATTCTCTTCTCTCCTTAGATTAGTTGTTAGAACTTATACTATTTTATACTCTGGGTTGACCACTTTCATAGTCCTTAATCAGAACTTACTGAGTTGACAGCAGAGAAATTTAAGGGATGTAGAACAAACCTTACAATAAAGGGTGTAAAAACACAGTTACGGATCTCCTTCTTACATTTGGAATACTGGGGCATGAGGTGTGATTGTTTCTGCTGGGGCTTGCGAAATAAATGTGGTGGGATAGTCATGGTTTTACTGGTATTTATGCATCAGTGAAGTGGTTTGGTGTTGTGCATTGTAGTCTCTACTTTATTCTCAAGACCAATTCATTTGCATAAAATATATGTTTATTTGCAGTGGTGAAAGTATGGAAAATGCACTACGTGCTTGCTGCAAGGGTATTAAAATTGGGAAAATCCTGATCCACCGTGATGGTGACAATGGGAAACAGGTGATCCATTTTGTTCCTTTTCTTTTCTGCTTCCACATTGACAGGGTAACATGGATAATGTGGTGAATTGCATCTGTGCAGCTTATATATGAAAAACTTCCAAAAGACATATCGGAGCGGCATGTCCTGCTTCTGGACCCGGTACTTGCTACAGGTACTGTATTTTGGAACCTGTGACATCTAGCTTTTAAAATTTCCCGTACAACGATCATTTTATTTGGGAAACCAAATCTGCCACTCGTAGAAAGAGGAGTTGTTTTCCCATGTAGGTGATCTCAGTTTCTATTTCCAGTGTTTCTTTGAGACTTGGAGATCCCTCTTTTACCCTTGTAGATTTTTTTTTACTTTTTTTTTAAAAAAGAATTTGATCATATGTGCTTTTTCTCGTGAAGGTAATTCTGCTAACCAGGCGATTGAACTGCTTATACAGAAAGGAGTTCCAGAATCCCACATTATTTTCCTAAACCTCATCTCTGTGAGTTGCTGCCTGTTTGTATATCAGAGATATGACATGATTTTCAAAGGGCATTTTTTATTTTACCACGTATTGACTTCTACTATCTTTTCCTATAGGCACCTGAGGGAATACATTGTGTTTGCAAACGCTTCCCCTCTTTAAAAATTGTCACGTCAGAGATTGATCAGTCCCTAAATGAAGAGTATCGTGTCATACCGGGTTTGGGGGAGTTTGGTGATCGGTACTTTGGCACTGATGACTGATACCACACATTTTGCGGAGAGTCAATATTGATGTGCCCCGGTATTGCAACTTTAGCTCCCTCCAAATGGGGATCTGTTATCAGTCTCTTGTTTTGGTTTATGAACTGTTTCAGCACACGTATAGAGAACACTCATACTGGAAATTCTTGATGGATGTCGGTCGATGTAAAATCTAAACGACCCGTTGCAATATTGAAGCACATATTGCTTAATGTGAAACATGCATCTCTCTTCAACTCTGTTCTGAGCTGTGTCTGTGTGTGTGCCCCCTGTACTTTTGTATCTGTTACCCTTTCAATTTTGACATCTAAGTTTGTATGCTGCCATAAGGTCCGACGGATTTGGGTATGGAAAGAATTTATCCACACCCAGTGTTTATGCCAACTCAATAAATACATGACATGCAACTCAATAAATACATGACGTGCGCCTTTACGTACATTGTTTCTATTATTTATCATAGTCAATTAATAGAGTTATAATTTTTTCACTAATTATGATAAACTAGTATAGTTTAGTGTAAATAGCAAGCCTTCGTAAGTTTTTCCCTCTCGGAAATTAGGTCAAATGGAAGGTCAAAGCATATGTATATAACTTATGGTCTTTGCTTATTGTTGTTGACATGAAGATTATCCGTAACTATTCCAGAAAGACTTCTTTGTCCTTGTGCTTTATCTCTTCTTTAGCAAATAAGAACTGTGCGATAAATTTATACCGTCTACCAAATGTGGTATAAATCTTACTCGAGACTTTATTCTGAGATGTCCTATCTCATCTCGTATTTCAAACGACCCCTAATAGACTTGGGAGTCTGTTTGTATTGATGTATTTTAAGTGCTTTAAAAGCCAAAATAGCTCGCAATTCAAATAGGCTCTTAAACATGAACAGGGATGTTGTGCAATGGTACTTGATCTCTTCACATCTGCAAGTTTGGTGAAGACAAGTAGTACACAGTTAAATGATGTAGGTGCGTGGAGTTGGTAAGGATACCACTATTAAGTAAAAGAAACTTTGTGGTTTCACACTTCAGACTTTCAATAATTGTGTATCATAATATTTCACTAGTTATATTTTATGAGGCAAGTCACATCCAATAAATTATATCTTATAACGACAAGGTATAATATATGTTATAAAAAAATACAGCACACAGACCCACATATATACTCTATCCTCCTCATTAGCTATCAATTTTTTTTCTATGCTGCAATAAATTCTGAATAATATTACACAAATATATCGGGCGAGTCAAAATTTCTCTAAATTAATACTAAGCAAATCGAGTCTGAAAAGATAAAAATGTGCAGGAAAAATTAAAGATTAATAAGTTTAAGGCAAGATAGATTAATTTCAAGATCTAGGAACATTTATCATATTTCTAGATCTTGAAACATGATAGCACACAAGTTATCTAATTTCTCTAGTTCATTTTTACATTCTTGTTTGACTACGAAAATAATAATTTTTGAAATTGAAGTTGAAAATCATGTATGCATTAATAAAATAAGTTGTTGATTGTCAATAAATAAACAAATAGGAGAGTAGGAATTTTTGTACCACAATAAATAAGTTAGGTTGTAGCCCATAGAAAAGAAATGATGTTTCCATTTCCATTTGTCAAAAGATAGCAGCTAGAGTATTTCTTTTTGCATTTGACTACTCTCTCTCACACTTCACCTAATATCCTTCCGTTCTTGTGCGTTCTTCCTCCACCTATTACAGATCAATACTCACCATCACCATTATCAATAATAATGGGGGCAGGAGGACGTGAAGTGCCTATTTCATTAGATGGTGTAAGGGACAAGAACATAATGCAACTCAAGAAAATCAACACTGCTATTTTCCCAGTAAGATATAATGATAAGTATTACACTGATGCCATTGCTTCCGGTGATTTCACCAGGCTAGGTTCGTTTTCTGATTTCTTGGGGTTCTTTTTTTCGCTTAATACTAGGTGCCCAATTGGTTTTCTTGATTTTTATTTTTTTTTGGTCTCTGTTGGGATTTTAACTTGAGATATTTCTTGCCAATGAACTATTTGGATTACCAGGGTCAAAATTGTAATGGTCAGTGTGAATTTGGATGTAGATTTGTTTGTAACATAGTGGGGAACTATTAAAAAAAAGAGAACTTTTTTTCCCTTTTATTTTTAGAAAGGTTTGATTTTTTAAAATTAGAAGTTACAGAGGTTTGAAATTTTTCAGAAAAGAAGGTTTTTTGATTCTCCGAATAGTAATAGTGTTGTATAAAATGACACAATGAGCTAATGGGGCAACCATGGACTGTTCTAAAATGCTGATGGTTGCGTGTTGGATCCTCCAAAATTAGTGCCTTTTTTATTGTTGGTGGCTGGTGGGAGCCTGGGAGGTGATAGGTACCCCGTGGAATTAGTCCAATTGAACACAAGCTAGTCCGGACACCAAAGTTATCAAAAAGAAATTAGTACTTCTTTTGGAGGATAGCAATGTGTAGAGTTAATAGACACACCTATTTTACCTCGTACGAGCTTATTTGGAAGGCTTTGCCTCTTCCATCTTTTTGGGTTGACATTTAAGTTTAGAATAACATTTTGAAGTCTAATGGAGATAGTAGTAGTAGTAGTAGTTATGACAGTTTCTAGTCTATTTTCAGTGGAGCAATTACAGGAATGAGCTGGTGAAAGCAAATGGACTGAGAAACCATAGGTAGATGTCAAACTAATACGAGGGAACTACAATGCTTATGCAGTGTTACGACTCACAATAAGGGTATACCGACAGTTGCGCCTCAATCCCAAAATAGCTGGTTTGGTTATATGAATCTGCTATATCCATTCTGGGCTAATTTGGGTTTGTTTTTGTAGCTCATCACAAGAATGGCTCCAGAAAAGAAAAGGGGAAGGAAATTGAGGCTTTTCCAAAGGAATTGTTTCTTGGATGAGCTAAGTTTAATTAATGTGGTTTTTATTCTGTATGTGGTAGTTTTACACTCTGGTACATTTGAATAAACATATTACTCTCTGAAGTGAATGAACTGTTTAATTGTAGTGATGTCCTTTGGGCCGCTCTTCTGTTACTTGATGTACTTGGTTGTTATAGGTTGTCGTTGGTACTCTGGTCTTTCTTTCCCCTTCTGCTGATTGCTTGGGTGGAATCTGCTGTAGTTGTTTTCAGTCTGTATTGCCGAACTGTTACAGTCTGGTTAATTCTCTATATACTGAAAAAGTATACGACTTCAATATTGTAGCAATATTCTTTAGAAAGGAAATCATCTCACGACCGTTAGACCAGTGCTCATGATACAGTATGAAACCTGCACCCTTTTCTTGTGCTTACATAGTGAAGTATAACAATGAGAAAAACCTCATATTTTACAAAAGTAGATGTTAAATTTACCTACCTCAGTATGGAGAATAGCATAATTAATTTGAAATGCAGAAATATAATGTGAAAGTGCCTGCTTGCACAGGTATCAATTTTGTCTTTAAATTCTGAGTTTTTGGGGACGCAACTTCTCAGAGGACCTTCTTATTTACTTGAAAGTTAAATGTATACAGGAGACCTGGTGCTATATCTCCTACTTAGACAGAAGCAGAAATGTTCCTCTCTGTTAATGGAATAAAAGAAACTTAACAAGTTGACATTGACGGTAAATATATCTTGTGATATGCATCTGCATCTCTACAGGTTATATCTCTACACCATCTCTAAGGGCTGTATCTCCACATCTAATTGTAGTGTTACTCTAGAATTTGTACATGCTATGTTTTTTCCCCACTTTGTATAACATACACAACTCCATCTTCATCGTCTTACTGTTAATCAGACTGTTTAGGTCTTTTTAAAAAAATTGTTATAGGTTTTAGGCTATTTAGATTCTCCTAAAACATTTCAAATGATTTTGGTTTCCATTGTCTAGGAAATCAAGTCATTTAAACATGCTTTAGTTACTTTGTTGTACCCGAGCAAACAACAATATGTGAAAAAACTGAGCATCTAACCCAAAAGCTAAGATTAACGATAAGTATTTCAAGACATTTATAAACCCGTTTGGAATACCTTACACTACTCATGTCGGACAACTAGTGTGTGAAATCATACCCTTTTAGAAGCCCTTCAACGAATCACGTTAAAAAACGATTTGAGCATCTAATCCAAAAAGTTAAGGCGATAGGTGGAGCAGCACATGGCATTTATAAACCCTTTTGGAAACCCTTAACACCACTCATGCGGGACAACTATATGGCTCATTACATCTCACAAGTGTAACCTGATTTGGGTTTACAAGTAAATTTTAATGCGGAATTATGAGTATTGGGATTGGTTTACCAGAAGTTGGTTGTAATCTGATCAGAAAGAATCTGAACATCCGGCCCAAATACATATAAAAGGCAGGTAACTTGCCCATGACCTTTATAAATTCCTTTAGAGAAGTCCTTTGGACAATCCATGTAGGTAATGTATTTTTTTTAAGAAAAGGCAGCTCAGTGCACTAAAGCTACCGCTATGCACGGTGTCCGGGGAAGGGCCCCACCCCAAGGGTGTATTGTACGTAGCCTTACCTTGCATTTCTGTCAGAGGCTGTTTCCAAGGCTTGAACCCGTGACCTCCTGGTCACATGGCAACAACTTTAGAGCAACTAGTGTTTTCTCGAATTCCCTTTGCTGAAACTTTAAGTGCTTTGCAGTTATTTTTCGTTTGGACTTGAAGAGAAACGCTTTGCTCATCACTGGCAGAAGCGGGGCGGACACATTTCTTCCGTCTCTCTGTGTGTAGTAGAAAAAATCATAGCATGTATATTCTTCTTACATGTAGGTAATGTATTTAGTTCTATAAAATCTAATCCTGTTCTTAGTAGAGCAAGTAGTGTTTTCTCGTATTCCCTTTGCTGAAACTTTAAGTGCTTTACAGTTTTTTTTTCGTTTGGACTTGGAGAGAACGCTTTGCTCATCACTGGCAGAAGCGGGAAGGACACATTTCTTCCGTCTCTCTGTGTGTAGTAGAAAAAATCATAGCATGTATATTCTTCTTAAATGTCCTACATTCACCATGCACCTCTTTTGCTTGTTTCTGATGTGTATAAAGATGGAAAACCATTTAAATGGCCTGTGCTTGTAGAAGTACTCATCCATCACTATTCAGATGCCCCTTCTTTTGGACACAACTATTGAGTGAAGAGTTGAAGTTTAATCATATTTCCAATGAAAGTGGGGAATTACTTTGAAGAATCTAGAACCTTGTATTTAGTTTAGTTGATATGGCCAATTGATTTAGGGTACTTTGACCAAAACCGATCGAGAAGTTCAAGACAGATACAATGATTTCTGAAATCAAAATAAAAGCTTGGGTGAAACCATAATTTAGACATTTTCTTAATCATTAATAGATATTTGTATTTAAAAAGTCCGCAGCCAGAAGGTGCTTTAAAGAACTTACCGTGTTTAATTTTTGTGCCTGCAGCATATTACAATGATATCTGCGTAGGTTCAATTGCATGTCGCCTTGAGAAGAAGGAAGGTGGGCCTGTTCGTGTTTACATAATGACTCTGGGTGTTTTGGCTCCATATCGTGGGTTAGGTACTGGTAAGTGCTCTCTTATCCAGCTCTCTTTGTTTCAAGTTAATGTTTCCGTATTTTCCATGGTTCTTTTCCACTTTTGACTGCTCAGAGTTTTAGTATTATGGCATCAAACCTTCATGTTGGCTTTTCCATTTAATCATTGAAATTGATTGCAAGGCATTTATTTACACCACACAAAACAGAAACTTCTGACAAGCTATTTAACTCTGATAAAATGAATAGCAAGACGGTGTCAAGTCGATGTCATCTTTCTCAATACATCTCAATAGTATTGAACTGTGATGTCATCTTTCTTGATACATCTTAATAGTATTGAGCTGCTTCCCGTTTTGTTCACCATCTTATTCTGGTGCAGGTACAAAGCTGTTGAATCATGTCCTCGATCTTTGTGCCAAGCAGAATGTTAGCGATATTTATTTGCATGTGCACACAATTAATGAAGATGCCATCAATTTCTACAAGAAATTTGGATTCGAGGTTACTGATAAAATCCAAAACTACTACACAAATATTACCCCACCAGACTGTTTTGTCCTTACCAAGTTCATCACTCCACCAAAGAAACAGACAGTGTGAGCCACTTGATTGAGTCGTCTTGGTCACGCCTTCACAGTATCTCTGAGGTTTTGAGCCTTCTTGGTTATAGTTTTTGCTATTTATGGGCCATCTGCCCCCATTTAATTGTGACTGGAATCGCCTGTCGTCCTTTAGAAAAGTATCATAAATGACTGTTGAATGATTTCCCTGTAATAGAAATAGTACAGTGCAATGCAAACATTCAAGTTTTGTTAATGAATTAGTCATGAGGATTTCCTTCTAATGACCTGTGATCAGATTGATGATGGAACATATTTGTTGTCTATGCTATAGCCAATACACCAAGACTTGTGATCTGCTATAATCTGAAAACACAGACAATAAGTGAAGGTCTCAAGTTCAATTGCCAACGGAGATAAATACTAGTTGATTTCTTCCCATTTATTCTAGCCTTGCTGGATAGAGTTACTTGATACCTGTTGCTGGTGGGAGGGGTGGTAGGTATCTTGTAGAATTAGTCGAGGTGCACACAAGCTGGCCAGGCACGGCGGTTATAGAAAAAGAACTTTATAGAGAGCGGTTTTTTACTTGGTAGGCGTCCTTTCAAATTAGTCGAGCCAGTGAGTTTTGAATCAAATGTCTAAAGCAAAAAGAGAAAAATACAGAAGCTGAAAACTGGTCCGGAAGTATTATCTAATTTCTTAGTATCATCATCATCGATAACATACTATAGTTTCACAAAGTGGGGCCTAGGAGGGTAAAACATATGCGGATTTTACCTCTACTTTAGAGGTAGAGAGACTGTTTTTGCTAGATCTTCGGCTCAAGAAAAAAATAGTCTAAAGTAGTCCCGCAATTGATAATGGATAAACATATTTGGCCAGTCTTGATCCAGTTATTTACAAACAAGCACCAACATTTTTACATAAATCCCCAAACTCATGAAATTATTGTTCAGTAATATCTAAGTTTGGTATGATTCTAATGTGACCTTCAATTAGAAGTCCAATTAAATATTGAAGTGTGATACTGAGTGTTATTTCACTTAATCTATGTTAAAATTAACTATGAAATGTTTATCACGTTTTGATTACTTGTTAGCACGTTGAAAGAACCTGATAATCAAAATTAATGTTTGATCCATCTTCTTAAATTGGAGGAGATATAGAAAGTGTGCCGTGCTTGATTCATAAGATTCTATAATCAATAGCACCAGTTAAGTTAATCAAGATAGTTAGTTAGATTATGGAGCATTCCACTGAAGAAGTACGGCATCGGTTCTTGCGAATGAATCTACTGTTGGCAGCTAAGGCAGGATATCATTGTTGTAAGCCTCCTTCACTGCATTAAATTAGCGTATCTCTTGTTAATCTTCTTTTCTCCTTATTTAATCCTGTAAAAAGCAGTTGTCTCTTTCCACAACTATTATGCATTATTGTATCAAATTACGGTCCAAGAGGCTAGAAATTTCATCATATATTGTATGATCATCAATGAGTAAACCTGAGGTGAAATGGGAGGACAAAGGTTTCTTTGTCCTTTATTAGTGGTGTCGGATTTGAATTCTAAGAACAAACATCTTTGATCTTTCTGCCTTTCTATGCGTGAATTTGAAATAGTCGACCAAGTGAATTCGGGTGTAGAAATAGAGATTCCTTTTAAGAGGTTTTCCCATTAAATGAACCATACATACATGAATCTGAATCAGTCAAGTCAATAAGTACCAAATACCAATTGATTAGCTTAAATATAGTACTCAATTTAAAGATATTTTTACTTTATCTCATGTAATAAACGATACGAAGGATGTAAGGTTACGAAAGTAATAGTAAGACAATAGTAGGAAACAAATGTTAGGACCAATTTCAGTTTCCACCTGACATATAGAAAATTCTTGGACAAAACAATTAAACCAATCTGGACACTAAAGATTTATAAAAGGATCCCACGTGAAACAAGAAAGCTCTCCTTTTTTTTTTTTTTTTTTCCTTTTTTTGTTTCAAACTTCTAAATGCCTGCCACAGTAAAATGAAACTTACAAGAAAATATAAAATACTAATCCTTTCAATTACATATGGATCCGGCTACTCTCTATTTCTATTATCTTTATTTTTCTCAAGTTTTTACTTGGATAAGAGACACATGACATGAGTTAAAATAAATGGTTAAGATTTAATAATTAAATTAAGATTCTAACCATGATATGAACAATAAATATTTTACCTATTCGCGTCCAAAATTTTAGTACTTCAACAATTATTAGAATTACAAAATTATTTTATCCACAAATATACTTTTAAGAAAAAAATCTCTCTATTTCTATGATTTTTTTTTTTTTTACATTGTGTTTTATTTTCATACTCACCATATATCTTCCAACTTAGTTAAGTTAATTTTTTAATTTCATTTTAATCATTAAATGTTTTTTCTTTAAATTAGCTATGAGTATAAATGGTGAACTTTAATATTTTTAATAATCAAGTTTCTTTTTTTTTGGTAGATCAATTAAGTTTATTTTTAATTATGCTAATTGAATATTTTTATTATAATATCGATAATGCTCGTATTATTATAATAATTTACTACTCAAAGATTCATATTTATGAAAAAGAATTATTGTCGTCATAATTTTGGCTTTGCCAATTTTTCTTATAGCTAATTCTAAGAAAAAAATTACAGAAAGTGACATACTTAAAACTATAATTACAATAAATAACAATACTTTGTCAAACTTACAGTTTATAACAAAAGTAACATTATTTTGGTGGGACACTACACACACATTTGTTTCTTGGTAACTTCTTCTATTTTCATTCCAACACTTTACCTCTTTCCTATCTTGCTTTACCTTTTATTTATTTATTTTTTAAATAGAGCATATTTTGCAGATTTTCATTCCAATTTCTTACCCTTTTTTCATATTTTTCTCACATTATAGATAGAGACTATGCTCCATAAAATAAGGTACAAGTTACAATTACTGCATGTTATCTCTTTCACATATTCTATATATTTTATATTTTTATATTTTTTTTCTCCATTGAAAAATTTCAAGTCCGAATACTAAATACTCTTTTGAATATGATTCGTAAGAAGATAAAGTTGAAGAAGTATTTGTATTTGTATATATTGACTTATGGATTTTCATTTGTGTATGTGTGTATTTAGGCATGTGCATGTATTTATATTTTTATATGGCAAGGTTTGTATTTTTAAGATATGTATTCTGTACTTTGTTGATTAACTAGATGTATATGTACATATAGTTATTTTTGTAACTGTTTAAGATATGTGTTTTATATTTGTTATTTAATATGGGACAAATATGTATTTCGTAAATATATATGCAGATATATATGTATTATGTAAAAGAAAACATATGCATACTATGTATTTTGTGTTATTTTTTTGTGAAAAGTACATGTAATATAACTTTATGTTATAATTTTGTTGTATAGGTGTCGCGTGATCATATATTCATGGCAACAATACTTTCAAGATTTGCACCACATATAGAATGTCACACAGTCAATGATATTGAAGAACGTATTAAGGCGATGTTGTCAAAGGAGCAGTACAAGATTTTGTCATAAGAATATTTGTGGTGTCTACATAAAGAAGAAGAAATGTATAGTTCAAGCGCAATTAGACAGATGTATTATGTCATAAATGTATTATAAATTTTTTTTGGGCATGTGCATGTATTTGTATTTTATATATACAAATGTATATTCATATGTATTTTTATACGGTATTGAATTTATCTTTGAACTGTTTTATGTCATTTTAGAAGGTAACATATATACTTATTTATTTTTTTACTGTTTAAGATATGTATCATGTATTTTTTGATTACCTATATGTATATGTATGTAGTTGTCCTTTTTGTTATAGAGATTTTGTGGCCTATATGTTTGTATATATATGTGAGTCAGATATGTATTTCTGTAAATACATATGCAGATATATATGTATATTTTTTTACCGTAAATACATATGCAGATCTGTATGTCTATTTATTTTATATTTTTTTTTGAATATGTATATGTAATATGGATATTTGTCTTTTAAAAATAGAAGATAAAGATAAAAGAGTAAAACAAATGAAAAAAAAAGGACAAATACGAAAAATAAAAATCCGAAAAAAGTGAAAAAGAAAAAAAAGAAAAAAGAGAAATAGAAGGTAGAAATAAAAGTGTAAAAATAAAAGAGAAAAAAGAAATAAAAAATAAAAATAGAAAAAAAGAAGAAGAAAACGAAAAAATTAGAAAAATAAAAAAGAAAAAAATAAAGGAAAAAATGAAAAGGAAAAAAAAAGAGAAGTAGAAGAGAGAAAATAAAGTGGAAAGAAAAAAATAAAAAAATAAAAAAATAAAAAAAATAAAATAAAAAAATAAAATGATTAAAAAAATGAAGATGAAAAAAACTAACAAGAAAAAAAATTAGAGATATAAGAGAGTGATATTTTGAATTGAAGATCATAAAGATAATAAAATTCATATGTGAGTTTGATTTGAAAAAGGAATTTACTAATTTAAATAAGAGTAATTTATGGGAAAGAAATCTACTGCTTTAAATATGAGATAATTATTTCTTATTTAACTCAACTGATTTGAGTAAAATAAAAGCCGGTAAATCTTATTATATATGTATTTTAGTAGTTATTTCAGATAATTATGAAACAATTGCTATAAAACTACTAATTATGAATTTAAGATTGCTACCTATGACATTTTCCCCTTTTTTTTAGGATGAAGAGGAAAAATGATAAGAGTTACGAAATTTGAAAAAGGGAGAAATAATAAAAAATTTAAAATGATAAAGGTGTATCTATTAATTTTTTTAACCATAAAATATTTTTTTTAATCATAGAGTAATTTTTTGTCTCGTTACACCATGATTAGAAAAAAAAAAGTAAGAAGAGAGAAAATTTTTAAAAAATATATTTATGAATAAAATAATTTTATAGTATGGTTATGGAATTACTAAAAATTTTGGAAGTAAATATATAAAATATTTATTAGTCAAATCTTAATCATTCATTTTAATTTATATCATGTGTCTCTAATTTAAGTAAGAATTTAAAAAAAAATAAAGAGAATAAAAACGGAGAGGAGCTCAATCCAACTAATATATATGTATACCACTCATTTTCTCACTTCGATCCAAAAGCAGGCCCTTTCCATCCTCAACTTATTATTTTTCTTTATTTCCGAACAATCAATCCTCTTCTGTCTCCACATCATCACCTGATTCTTTTAATTATATAAACATTCTAATACTTTTTAATGAAGTGTTATAAATGTTTCATATACAGATGTCTATTTTATTATATATTGTATATATCTATTTATGTAAAAGTTACAAACCTTAAGATTAGCTTTCCCCTATAAATAAAAGGGTTCTCTTATTGTAATTCATCTCTCAAGAGAAATAAGAATTACTCTTTATTCTCTCTCTACTCTTCTTCTTTATTCTTTATTAGCTTATACACATTATCAGCACGAGACTCTATCAAACACGGTGAGATTATAAATCTAAAGTAATTTCAAGATTAGTAATTTCTTATGTTACTTGTCTTTTGCTACTAATAATATAATTATTATTGGATTCGAGGAAAAATAATTGGTTTGAAACCATTTATGTTTTAAATTTATTCCTCAAGAACAATATCATCAAAAGAGATGATAATATGTTGAGTCCAAGTCCCATCGATTTATGCCTAAGACGCCTTTATATGGCTAAGACGTTGAGTTTGAATCTCAATGCACCATATTGATGATATTATGATGGCTAAGGCAAAATAATGAGTATTTGGTGAAAAGTCATGAAACATGTCTCATTAAATATGCTCCATTCCTTGAATTGAATGTGGTAGCAATAAATCATATGTATGCCTCAATTTTCTTTTGTAATAGCTATTATAATTTGATACGTTTAAGGCAACATTATATTCCATTCCTGGGAATAAAAATTTCAATTATTATGAATACAGATTTATACCCTGGGGTGAATGTGACTGTATATACACTTAAACGTATTCTTTATTGTGAAGATATCACAATTCACCTCTAAAAAGGTAGAATAATTGAAAGATTGAATATCTTCAAGTTACTGTGGTAAGAAACATGAATGTGAAAAGTTACCCAAGCATGATGAAATCACATGCCATAATAAACTAAGAATTTGTTGTTTATTGATGCAAAATTCATGTCACAGTAAACAAAAAGTTTACTAAAGTAAAAGACACATGTCATGATAAACTTGGAGTTTACTAGTACAAATAAATTCATAAGTTGACATGAACGATTATGACATTCCGAAGATGTGCATATTGAGTATTAAACATATATTGAAGAATTCAAAAATTCTTCCTGAGTTTTTAATGTTGCTTGTTCTCATGATAAGTTGGTTGGACCAACTAATGTTGGGATTGGATCCCTTAAAATCTGAAAATTATAAAAGATGAATATGAGTTCGTTCACCTATCATGTGATATATATGTTGAAAATCAATAAGATGATCACATGTACATTTATTGTCAACCTGCAGTTTGACATTTATAAAGTTGCTTGCTTAATAAAATTGAGTTAAGAGCATAACTTTCAAATTGTATAATTAAGATAATTCATCTTGATGATGACGGTTTAGCGTCGAATGCCTTCAATAAATGTTAAACCATTGAGAATAAAAACTTCATGTGTTGGTTTGAAATATTATATACAAAATTACTTGTATGCATTAAACCAATAAATTATGATTAATTTCCCCTCAAAGTTGGTTCTGAGTCAGAAACCATACGTTGTCCATATAATAGTATTGTTGTGCGGTATACGATTAATGAATATACCATAATGCATAAAAATGGATTCCTCAAATAATATGGAGGATGTATGTTAGTTTTCCTAACATAAGAGGGAGATTATAAGCAGTCATGAAATATGTTAGGAATTATCGTCAGATCCTCATTCAAAAGATAATTCAAGTCAAATGTCGAAAACATCTCATATTTAAACTGCAAGTGCTCCTATTTTGTGTCCCTAAAGGACAAAGTCTATACATGTATGAAGCGTGATAAGCCAATCGGTTTCAAATGAAATAATTCTCGAAAAGAATACGGAGCAAATAATCATAATAAGAAGGTAATGTGTTCTTGAAGAGCATACGGCATCACTTCATGAAACCTTATGAGAGGTTCAGGTACCTGAAAATAATGAAGTGATGAGATCTCAAAATGTTATGTCTCATTGTGAACCGATACGAAATGATATATCATCAATATCTTTGATACAATATTTGCGTAATGTTGTGAAAGTTTATGAGGATCTGAATTCTACGTTTATTTAAGCATGCTGACGTAGAAACATTTATCACGTAACATGAAAGGGTGCATCTTGGTAAGTGAAAACCTATTTGATTTGCACTCCACACACTTGAAGATGTCACACATGAAATATTGAATAATGTCACTTGATAAAATGTATCTTGTAAATACTACAAGGAATGACATAGTCTTTTTCGGTCAATTTATTAGCAAGGTATATATAGTTCTGCTCCTACTAGGAGACATAAAAAATGTGATCAAATATATAAGCTTATTCTATTCTAAAAATTGTAGTCCCGATCTTGTTGATTATGCTGATGTTGAGTATTTATCTGACCCGTATAAAGCTCGATCTCAAATAAGCTTTATGTTTACATATGAGGATACTTTCATATCTTGGAGATATACAGAGCAGTCTATCATAGCCACCTCATTGAACCATGATGAGATAATAGCTATTCATGAAGCTAGCCGAGAATGTGTATGGTTGAGGTCCATGATACATCTCATTCGAGAAAAATATGGTTTGAAATGTGACAAAGTACCCACGACTTTATATGAAGATAATGCAGCATGCATAGCACAACTTAAGGGAGAATTCATAAAAGAAGATAGAACGAAGCACATTTCGCCAAAACTTTTCTAGACACATGAGCTTCAAAAGAATGGTGATATTAACGTACAACAGATTCGTCCAAGTGACAATTAATGTGGCTGATTTATTCACCAAGTCCTTTCCAACTGCAACTTTCAAGAAGATGGTGCACAAGATCGGAATGCAAAGGTTCAAGGATGTTCTCATTAGGGGGAGTTAATACGCGTTGTACTCTTTTTTCCTTACGAGGTTTATCCCACTAGGTTTTCCTTATAAGGTTTTTAATGAGGCAACATATATGCTTATTATCTATCAATTAGATATTCAAGGGGGAGTGTTATATAGTGAATGTCTATTTTACCATATATAGTGAATACCTGTTTTACCATATATTATGTATGTCTATTTATGGAAAAGTTACAAACCCCAAGGTTAGTTTTGTTCTATAAATAAAGGGGCCTCCCTCATTATAATTATCCCTCAAGAGAAATAAAAATTACTTTCTATTCTCTCTCTACTCTTCTTCTTTATTCTTTATTAGTTTATAACATTAAGTACTTTAATTCTTCTACTTGTATTTTGCCCCAAAAAATAAAAAGTATGAAAATCTTGGTACTTTTCATCTGGTGCCAAATATTCAATCTTGAAAATTTTTCAGGACTACAAAACTAAATGCTTCTCTTGTTTTTTTTAATAGTTCCTTTAGGCATTGAGTATATCGTAAATACACCAATTTAATTAAATAATTCAGGATCTAATGCTTTAGACCAAGAAATTCTATATTCCCTCGTAACCCTCTAGAGGGCACCCCTTAGTATGTCTACCTAACGCGATTCTAAACTTATAGAAGCTATCTAATGCTTTCGGCCAAGAAAATCTCCATTCTGTCGTAACCTTCTATCAGTGGCGGAGCTAGGATTTTCATCAAGCGGTTCACAAGTGAATATACGAATTAATCGAAGGCGGTTCAACATCTACTAAATATACATAAAAAAATAATTTTAACTATATAGATATAGTATAATTTTCTGTTGAAGGGGTTCAAATTAACCCCCTATCCTACATGTAGCTCCGCCCCTGCCCTTTGTGGGGCACCCCTTAGTAGGTCTACCTACCGCGATTCTGAATTAATAGAAGCCATAGGTTTTTGCGTATTAAAAGCCTATATGGAGGAAACTTCAATTTAAAAGAATAAGTTGAACAATCTTCAAGTTGTTTGGCAAGTCGTGTTATTCTCAATAACAACTCAATGAAAGATGTGTTGAGAAAGAAAGATATCATGGAAGTCTCTTTATTATTATTTTTTTCTGCACTTGCTTTAGACAAGAAATATATATATGTTGGGTTCATAAAAGTGTGAATGGAAAATGGAGGAAAAAAATGGTGGAGAAGAGAAGACACCAATTTGGAAAGTGTACTCCCAAAATTGGAAAGTTCACTAATTCTCCCACATTGGTGGGAGAAAGAAACTTTGAAGTGTTTATAATGATGAACACTTACTCCACATGGTAAGTGAGGCAAGAAATAAAAGATGCCTCGCGCTGTTGTCGTTGTCTCTCGCTCGGCTCGAATTTGGATTTGGATCGATGAGATCTATCTTTTTAAACAAAATTTATTTGAATTCTGAAAATACCAATAGTAACGCAGTAAATATTACTCTATTTATATGATTTCAGTTTCATTACAAAAGCAACGAAAGCATGTATGCAGAAGCTATTTCGAACAGATGCTTCAGATAAATTTTCGAACTGATGCAATTTTTCACTGAAATGGTGTACAGTTTCGAAACTGAACTGATGCACTATTTCAGTAAACTGATGCACTGCTTCAGAACTGATGCATTGTTTCAATGAACTGACACACTTATTCACGAAATGGCATACCTATTCAGAACAGTCACAATGTTTGGACGAATAGACATGAACTTTCAGAAAAGGTTACACCTTTTAGATGAACCTTTGCCACTTTTCAAAATAGGCATCTTGTGACTATAAAAACCTGGTTTCATCCACAGGTTTGCATACGAAATTTTCTGAATTAAAAAAAAATTCTTCTTGTCATCAAAATACTCTGTGTGATCATAAAAACCGTTGAGTGCGTTCGTAGAATCTGACTATTTGAGGTACCGCTATAGTTGGATTGTTGGCCATTTTATTCTGGGAGAAAAAATTCCACAACCTTGGGTACAGTGAGGGGAATTATTTCCTTAAGGAAACTCCGTGAACTCGGGCAACTTGGCCTATTAAATTTCTGTTTCATCTTTATTTTCTGAAAAATAAATACACCTCTTGGAAAGGTTATTTTGATCTTGTGTTGAGGGTATTTGATACTTCATTGTGTTCTTGTTTATACTTAAACTCGAGTTAAAGTTGTTGTTGTAATATACAGATTCTGCATACCTGACTATATTGTGGGAAATAACAATATATATATTCTTCCATAGGTCCAAAAAAACAAAAAGATTGGGAAGCTTCATTTATTTGTTTGAGGGAATTGTTTGTGGGTTAATGTCGAGGAAACTATCTTTTGTCCTCTTACAAATTCAATAGGCAAAAAAATAACTTTCTCAAATATCTTAGGTGTAAAAAAGATATTTTCTTCTTATAAAAAGATATAAAACTTAAAAAAACAAAAGTTTGTTAAAATATAGAAAACCATTTCTGCCAATTAAAGTCTCATGGGCCTAACGGCTCTATAAATGAGAAATTCATTTCATGCATATACTTTACGTCTTGGATATATCATTTGTCTAGTACGTCAAGAATGTGATGGACATATGTTATATATTCCATTTTCTATCTTTAAGGTATTTGAGAATAATCTTTTTTAGAATATCCTCTTGAATATATATTTGATCGTAATTTATATGCACAACGTTTTTCAATAATTTAGGGGTCGATTAGTTGGAAAAGAATTATTCTCGAATAATTAATTTCGGTATTAGTTATCTCACCATATATATGGGATAATTTATTCCATCACAATAATATATATAAATGATGGAATAAATAATCGTGTGACAGTTACAACTCCAACAAAACGCAGGATAAAATAATGTATAAACAACATAAACCCCAACAATTTATTAAATTTTATAAGTTATACCTCACGTCAAACGACCCCTAAAAATACTATCATAACTAGATTTATCAAAAATAAAGGATGTAGATAGACTCCTGGCATGTAAATACTATATTTTTGTTACTTAGATAATAAAAGCAATTTTTGTACGTTTTGAATTTTTGCATTTTAATTTATTTTCTTTTTGAAAGAAAAAAAAATAATAATTGTGATTTAAAATTGGTGAAGTTAATGCTTCGTGCTCAGAATCCAATCACAATCACTTTTGAAATCAATGAAGATGACAACTCTTTTTGTTAATCTTTGTTCAATTAAGAGTCGGTGTGAGTGCAATTTGTTATACTGATAAATCTTAAAGGCTTTTTAGAACGTGAACACATGATTTGAATCGAGAGTAATGAATTCAAATAAACTCACTACGAAAAATTAGATCTATAAAGTTCAACATTGAGGTTGGGCTAAGGATAAGAGGTGACAACAGCCAGATTTCTAGACTAGTAATGTTGCTGTTTTGCAGTAAAATTAAGTTGGTTTTAGAAGAAAAGAGAGAAAGATAACACACACAACTTATACTTAAGAAGCATATCATTCTATTTTTTCAGAATTACCCTTAAAGACTTAAAAAATACCGAAACTCCAACTAATATCCTAAAATCAAGCAACAAATATTAACATGTTGAATCATGGAGTAACTAACTCCTAAAGACTAGGAAACTACTTTGGAACATTCAAAACAATAAATAAAACGTGTGGCAGCTTCTTAAACACGTGCATTAACACTCCTCCTTGTTTAGATGTTGCAAACACCAAATTTTTTTCTGAAGCTTTCGAACTTGCTCAGTGGCTTTGGTGAGGATATCTGCAACTTGATCTTCTGCTTTACAGAAACAAAGAACCACATCACCACTTTTTTGTACTTCTCTCACAAAAAAATAATGTGATATTGAAATGCTTTGTTTTGCCGTGAAATACTGGATTATTGAAAATTGCAATTGCAGCTTAATTGTCAACAAAAATCTCCGTGCTTCGCCTCTACTTTAGATTTAAATCAGTCAAAATTTTTCTCAACCAGATGTCTTGATTTACAATAACTGTTGCAGCAACAAATTCAGCCTCATCAGTCGATTGAGCTACAGTTTCTTATTTTTTTGGAGCTCCATAAAAACATTTCTGCACCAAGACTGAAATAATATCTAGAGATGCTTTTCATGTCATTGATTGAGCCTCCCCAATCACTATCAAAAAATCCAGTCAGCTTGAACTCCTTGCTCTTCATAAACATTACTCCATAATTCCAAGTTCCCTTGATGTATCTGATGACTCTCTTGGCAGCCCTCATGTGAGTTTCATTTGTACAGTGTATGAACCTAGATAGAATGCATGGTGCATTAAGAATATTAGGCCTGGTTGCGGTTAAATACATTAGGCATCATATCAAACTTCTGAATTCAGATTCATTAACTTGGGCAGCTTCATCTTGTTTAACCAGCTTTTCTTTTTGATTCATAGGAGTACTCATTGCCTTGCAGTCTTCCATCTGAAATTTTTACTATTTCTCTTGCACATTTCTTCTAGCGGATGAATACCTCATCTTGACTTTGCTGAATTTTCATTCCAAAAAAGTAAGTCATTAGGCCAATGTCGTGCCCTATCTCGAATCGATCGAAACAACACACGACATGTGGTGGCGTTTAATGACTCTTGGAATTTGAAAATTTTTTTTTTTTAGAGTCGCCACCTAATTTTTAGGAAAAATTAGGAAAAAATATTTTTATTGTGAAACTCTGTTTTGGTCTTCCGAAAAACCTTTTGAGATTCTGAGTAACGGTTTTGATTACTCGAAGGGAAGGTGTTAGGCACCCCTCAGAGTCTATCCGAAGATAGTTCTTACGCTTAGTTTAGAAAAACTTTTAATTTGTTATTTGCTAAAACATCGATAATAAAACTTTATTATTTTATTTATTTATTTTCTTAAAAGGGAAGGAAATTTACGGTATAATAAACATGACAACTACCATGTACAAAAAAGTAATATAATAGTCGTAAAATATATGTATTGAGTACTTTTAGAATACAAATGGATAGTAATATCATTCACATATTAGAAAGTGCAAAATTTTGTAATCTTGTAAAGAAATTTTAAGACATGCGAAGTCTAAATATATAACTAAAATATAAATAAATATGTTCTTTATGACGTGAAAATTTATTTGCGAGATGTATATTTAAGGGTATATGAAAGATTATAAATAGATTGAAATAAAATAATGATAATGATAATAATAATAATAATAATAATAATAATAATAATAATAATAATAATAATAATAATAATAATGAATTAAAATAGTTACGATAATTTCGGTATAAATAATAATGACAGTAATAATAATATTGGTAGTTAAAAATAATAATGGTTATAGTATTTAAAAATAATAATTGTTATAATATAACATAATATACCTTGTACGTGGTAGTGGGTGAATATATATACCTCGCATTTTCTATCCTGAAAACTCAAATAATGTTAAAAAATAAAATATAGCGCAAAAATTAGAATTATTTATTGGAAAAATATGTTAAAGTTGGTAGATGGACTCTTTAAAAAATGTAAATTTGATATTGTGCTTTCTCATTAGTTTTGAAATTTTATCTTTTATTGTTATGTTTTTAAGAAAAATATGGTGCTTACTATTTAAACATATTGATGATGCATTTTCAAAAGAATTAACCAAGTATGATAAAAAAAATATTATTTTCTTAGTGATAATCTCATGTTATTCACGAAAGTCAGAACGCTAAAACCATATGTAAGAGGATCGATAAATAATAGAGTAGCGGGAATTTGATAATCAAGTAAATCTACCTCAAACAAACTTAACAACAAGAGTTAGTAATTATTCTAAAAATATAACACAACATAAAATATAAATTAAACCTAAAATGATAAAAGAATAGTAATTTTGGTTTAGAAGCTTAGACTCCTAATTTGCGGGACTCCAAGGCTCTGCGATCCTAAGTGCGGTTGACCCGATGTTGGGTCAAAATGAATTTCGATGCGGAACCCCAACTCCCGAGTTTACATGTAAAAAGAAAAAAAATAAGGATGAGTACGCAAACATAATTGATAACATACATATATATGTAATCTAACAAATACTTAAAGTAACTTGGGTATATTCACATGTACACATTAATGCAAAGTGGACCTTAAAGCAATTAGAGGTAAGATTAAAATTAGTTTAAAACTTTCATCCAAGGCATACAATATTGACACACACAGTTAAAAGAAAATCATTCATCAAAAGAGAAACAGTGTAGACAAGACAACATAATGAAACTAAATTGGAACGAATCATATTAATGAAAAGAAACCCAAAGAAAACTTTGACT
>NC_061116.1:190955733-191000586 GCF_002878395.1 Capsicum annuum | reverse complement strand
TTATGTAATAAGTAAATAATTAGAATCTTTGAGATTATCGCACTTGAAATTTTAGCAGACTAGATCAATTTGTGTTAGTCGGGTGATTCTGAACTGGTTGTGATCTGTCCGATCTTTTGATTGGACGATCCTAAAAGATTACCCTTAAAGATAATAGTAAAGAATAAGAAAAAGGAAAATTATGTATATACGGATAAATATATAAAAAATTGATTTTAAAACGATTATTTTTTGATCCATTCAATATTTGATCAGACGGTTTGCATTTAATTTACAGAGAAGAGGAAAAGAAAATAAATAAATAAATAAATAAATAAAAAAAAAAAATTATATATGCCTACATATATATAAAAATAACTAAAAATTTCAGGATCCTTCGGATTTAAAATAAATCGACGGATCAGGTTAAATTGTATCTGTTGAGGTGGAATGACAAGACGGGCATAGGAATTATACCGGGTTCGGGCTGATTTTCGAGCTCTCGGTTGAGATTTATAAATGTTGGGTTTGAAAAAAATTGGAGTATTGTTAGGCCGAATACTCTTTTTCTACTGAAATTAAATTATCGATGCTTCCGATATCCGAAATTAATTATTTTTATTTTAACGGATACAAATTACAGACATAATTTGTTAAGCGTCCAATTTGATATCTTTTGTGATTTAACATTAACAATATATGTATATGTGTGTAAAAAATAAGAATATAAAAATAAGAATAAAATATAAAATATTTATTTTATATGACAAAATATAAATATATGATCACAATATCGCCTAAAAATAAAATTAGAAAAATGTGAATGCGAGTATCAAAAGTTATTTTGTGATTTTGATGTTAAAATGTAGAAATAGAGATAAAAATATGAATCTTATTTCCTATTTAATTTTCAAAAATTATTTAGGGCCAAGAAGCATCGAAAAAGTAATTAAAAGAAAAAGTGCAAGCCAAAATTGAGTTTCAACGGTTGCCCCTGAGTGACCAAAGATTTATGTGAAAATCTTTGGGCAATCACGTTGACGTAACCAATTTTATCTCGGGCAGAACAAAATATTTAGAAGATTATGACCGGGCTCCGATTTTCAAACTGCCTACATATCTCGGAATTTACGAGAAATCAGGCCATTTGGAGTTCGAATTGTAGCAAAGATTTTGATAAACACCAGAATTCGCCCCAGTGTAAAATTATGGTGACACTGGGTTTCTTCAGAGATGATTACAAAAATTTCAGCACGACTGAAATGGATACGGGTGTACTTGTATCTGAAATGGTAATTTGGGATAGCTGGGAATGATGAGGTGTTGGATAAAATATCTGTTGATGAGGTGTGGGATTAAGACGACACTGGGAGATGACACTAAGGAAAAAAAGAGATGACTGAGCCAAGTTGAGTTGAGTTTCTTCACCGAAATTCCTGACATAGCTAGGGATGCTTGACATTCCGCTAGCTTGCCCCAGTTTGTTGCGAAGAGGGTAGTTCCATGTTATACTGCATGGTCTTGCAAAATAGGCAAAAGGGGTAAAAAGTACTTGTTGTTCAAAATTGTAAATAAAAACAGTAATGTAAAAAGTAGAGTATAGATATTCAAAAAAAAGCTGGTCCGACATGATGAGTGAATGTTTTGTAGGTATTAGTTGGCGATGTGTCTTGCGTTGTAGAGATTTCTGAATGGTGGGGTGATTGCTGAAATTGTAAAGTGCTAAATTTGGCAAGGCAGCTTGCTGGAGATGTAAAGTTGTGTTATGCCCTATTGTTGGGGCGAGCTTGCCCTGTCCTGTTGTTCGGGGTGAACTTCTATCCTATTGTTTAGGGCGGTCTGCCCTGTCCTATCGTTCGGGGTAGATTGCTCTGTCCTATTATTCGGGGCGGACTGCCCTGTCCTATGGTTTGGGGAGGACTTGCCCTGTCTTATTATTCTGGGTGGACATCCCTTGTATTTATTATGCTATAGTTTTGTGGACAATTGGTTAGTACTTGATGGCCGAAGCTTAATAGGCTTTAATGTGACCTGCAAAAAATCAAGTAATTTCTTTTAGAGCCAGAAAGTATTAGCGAATACATTGACAAAACCTGGCTTCCTGATTTGTAATAGTGATGCGATGTTGAGTTTCTGATGGAATGTTGTAAGATACTGGATACGTGCTTCCTTGAGTTCTATCGAGACCTGCAAGATTCGAGAAGATTCCTCAGATTCTTGAAATAATTATGGACAAATTGATGATACCTAGATGTTCATAACATGATGATGTAGCATCATTTGGGCTTCCAAGATGTTCGAACCTTTGTTGTAACATCGTTGTTCCTGCGCTCAAAGAAAGTTTCTTAGTTTTGGAAGGGGTGTTGATTTTGTGCTGATCGAGAACTCGAACTAGCAGCCATCTTATTCTTCAATCTTTTGACAATTGATAATCTAGTTGGTAGATTCAGGATATGGAGTAGTGATGCTCCCTAACACCACATGATGTACTTATACTGGTATGTCTTTTGGTGGGGATTTTCTCCATCTTGATCTTCGCTCTTAGACTTTTGTCAAAGCGATGCGATCGATGTGGTTTGAGATGATAAATGAAATTTTTGAAAGGCTAGAGAGAATATTCTATTGATATGACCTAGCCTGACTCGGGCTGCCTACGTATCCTACAATAGGAATCAGGTCAATGCATAGTTTCGGGTGAGGAGAATTAAGAAATTTAGCCACTAGGGTGGGTGGGTGGAGAATGGTAAGATTTATAATGATACCTTGCCTCCAAAGGATCGTTTGGTCGCTTCTGAGTGGTGTCTTTTATGTAAGAGTCTTTAATATCTTATCGTTTTTTCCTTGTGCCAACGATTAGTATCAAAGCATTCTATGATTGATGCTTTTATAAGTTGTTGGAGTTGATCAAGCATTGATATTTGCATCGCAATGTCAATTAATTCCTGTCATGGTTTTGAATGGGAGAGCAGCGAACACACTATGTAAGCGATCTTCATATGTAGTCTCGATGACTCGCGTTTTGATGAAAGCAAGAGGCTTGGGTGCATGTGCGAGTCTTCTCCGAATAAACTCTGAATATTTCTTGGATGCCTCTTTGACAGTTTTCTTATCTTGTGGGCGTCTTCGTGTATTAACTCTTGTTGGGTCCACTAAAGACGTGGCATTAATTAATTTAGACTTCATTTCACGACTGATGTATTAGTCGTAATCCAAGCTTGAATGCTTTTGAGCATATTTTAGAGGTCCTTCTTGGGATTGTAGGTATAGATTATAATTCCTTGTTACGAGAATTTTCTTCTGCTTCTTTCATAAGCATATGCCACCTGAAGATTTGGTTGAACTTTTTATGACTGACGTAACGAGTGTTCGATCCCGCGCTGATCGTCGATGTGATTTCAAAACATTTGGATTGATAGTATTCTTTAACAGTATTTGTAGAGAATATCTTTGATTAAATGGTGAAAGTTTCTTCTGTATTGACCCTTGGTGCTTTTCTCTCGATATTGTAGTCAATTTGTCCCCCGTTGATACATTGTAGCTTTAGTGATGACTTGCATTATCTGGTATAAATCAACCTTGATTGTAACATTTCCAAGTTGAACGTCCTAGCCTTTATTGATTTTTGAAGCATTCTTCAAAATTTTTCCCTAGTCTCTTGGAGAGACTTTCTTGATGATTCTTTGTTGCGTATTTCAGGATAGCCTTGATGGATAGTATCGGTTTTTTTATATCGTTGCGTTCAAGTTTAGCCCGTCGTTAGGGAAAAATGGAATTTTGTATTATAAAGGGACCGAGACTTATATAGGCTGACTACGTGTCCCGCTAAGGGAAATCAGGTCGCACGTAGTTACAATTACAAAAGGAGAAGCGATTCTACTTAAGTACGACTGAACCCTATAAGGGTTGCCTACGTATCTCCCCATAGAAATCAGATCAGAACGTAGTTCTGTTACATGATAATCAAAAGGGAATCCAATGCCCTTAAATACAGGACTATATTGCCTACTTCTGAGTTGATCAACTTGGATTCATCTCTACCGCATTCCCACTAAAGTTAGCATTTCTCTGTAGAGTGGCTTATATGAAGGCTTTGCCAGCTCTGCGTGGAGGATGGTGTCCCTCATGGCATATACACTTCTATTTTCATGAATGGGCACCGGACCATTATTTTCATTTGGTTGCACTCCGACACATTGGATTGCCCCCTCCTTGATCAAGCACTCAATTCTATGCCTTAACCTATTACAATCTTCAGTATCGTGCCCCTGAACTTCAGAGTGGAAAGCACATCTCTTTCTTTCATCGAGCCATTTAGGTAATGGGTTAGAAATCTTCCCAAGCTCGGTTTGCAACAAATTTGCACCTCTTAATCTCTCAAACAAAAGTGTCAATGGTTCAACAAATTGATTACGGCTTCAATTGCGCTTACCCTTTGAATTTTGTCTTAACGCAAAAGGTTTCTGATTTTTATAAACAGACACTTGGATTGGTACACGTTGTCGTGATGGATTTTGGTAAGTGGGAACTTGGGGTTGAAGGTAATTTTGTTGGATATCGTAGGCATAATGTAGTTTGTGATTCGATATTTGCATCGGTTCGTTATCAGGATTTTGAAGTGATTGGGATGATTCAGGTACTAAGTGGTGCAGTATCATAACAGATACTTCTTCTTCATTCTCTACCTTGGCACCTTCGATGAACTCTAACCGAGTAGACTCGCTCGAGTTGTTTGTCGACTTAATCTTTCCAGAGTTAATTGCCTCTTCTACAAAATTCCCTATTTTGACGCAATCGAAAAACTTCTGCCCCAACGTGGACATTATTTTTTCAAAATAAACCCCTTCTTGACTGCGGATGAAATACTTCGGCAATTCACTTTCGTCCATTGGTGATTGAACTTTTCCTGCCTCGGACCCCCATCATCAAGCATATTCCTGAAATGATTCAGAGGGCTTCTTCTGTATACTAATGTGGGAAAGTCGATCAGGTGCGATTTCTGTGTTAAACTTGAAACGATTCATAAAGTCTTCAGTCATGTCGCTCCATTTATGCCAATGACGAGGATCTTGTTTGGTGTACCAAGCGAGAGCCTCACCAGACAGACTTCTAATGAACAACTTCATTATGAGCTTCTCATTTTTGCCAATCCCTACTAATTTATCACAATATGCTCTTAAATGAGTATGAGGATCATCGGTTCCATCAAACAAGTCGAACTTAGGTGGCCTGAACCCGACTGACAAATCAACATCTGGATGGATAGATAAATCTCTGTAGTCCAAGCGCTTGTTACCTTGAGTTTCTTGAAGGTATTTCATCGTCTTCTTTAGATTACGAAGCTCACTTATGATTATGTCATCCCCTTCTTTTGTCCTTGTACTTATCGAAAGCCTACTTTTAGCAGGCATGGTGAAAACGGATGTCTCACTCATGCACATTGGAGAAATATATTTTTCTTGAAAGGTAGCATGATTTGTTTGTTGAATATCACAAACAGATGTGACAACATTAGGATGTGGGGAGCAATGAGGAAATTTATGGGAGGTGATGGGGGTGAATGGGGATGATGGATTTGTTAAGCCAATAGTTATTGTGGGAGGTTGTACTGACTGATAGTTTTTCAGGTATTAGAGTTCCTAGCGACGAAAAAATAGGAGGTTGCGGTAGAGTAGTCATGGATGAATGTGTGGGGTCCGTTCCTTGGTGTAGTTCTCCTCTTAACGTCTCGAGTTGTTGCTCCAAAAGAATAATACGTTCATCCTTATCTTAGATATCTTCTTTTTTTAAAGTACCTGATATGTTTGCTAGTGTTGGAACACTTCTAGTCGGTTGACGACATTGGTGTTCATTCTTGGGATATATAGCTTCAGTCGGCTAGTTCTACCGATCAACACAATCAACCTCTGTCAGGGGATAATGCAAACATAAATGAAAGTTAAAGAGTTAGTTCATGTCGATGGACA
Organism: Capsicum annuum; assembly: GCF_002878395.1. NCBI lineage: Eukaryota > Viridiplantae > Streptophyta > Magnoliopsida > Solanales > Solanaceae > Capsicum > Capsicum annuum. The sequence goes on along the minus strand of NC_061116.1, from coordinate 190,994,644 downwards.
AGCACATTTCAGGTAATGTCAAGTAAGTGTGTCTTATATTTTGAAGCCTCTTTTTGCCAGAGGTAGGCCTTCGTTCAAATAAACTGATATCCATGAATCTAGATTTTGATATATTTTGGATTCAAAACAATTTTAAGTTTTCTTGAAGAGAGATTTATCCAACAAGGGCGGCTGAGAGAGGCCTTGGTGATGGTATGAATCGATAAAAGTAGGCTGAAAATGATGCCTTTAAAGAGCAAGTGTCTCAGGCCTAGTTATTGATGAATAAGGATCTTGTGATAGAGATATCAAAAGCGAGAGAAGTATTAATGATGGCTCACACTCATTGGCTAGATGAATTTAAAAGTGGGTAGAGATGAATAATATTCCACATTCATTGTTTTGAAGAAGGATGTCAAATAAATGCAGAGCTTTGAATAATATTCTACGTCTGCTGAATAGAAAGAAAGAACCAAACGTTGGAAGAATGCTTGATGATATTCCAGTCTCGTTTGGATCAAAAGAAGTTAGACGTACGTGAGGTTTTTTAGTGATATTCCATATCTGTGGACTTGAAGAGAAAGTCGAACGAAAGCAAAGTCTTTTAGAACACTCGACTTTCATGGACTTTGGAATATTGGTGATGCAGAGTTTTAATAATGCTCAGTATTCAAGAAAGGAGTGTCAAATGTTGGTGATTTTAGGTAATACTCTATATTGACTTGAAAATTATGTCGTATGAAAGGGGAGTAAAAGAAGGTCAATCCAATTGTTTTGAATCCATTAATGTTCACTTTCTGGACTATCTGAATCAATTCTCACGCAAAATACGTTATAAAGGTTTCATAACCTTCTGACTAAAGGGTGACTTCCTAGTTGCGAAGACGATACCTTGGACCATCCCGCCTAAAGTTTATGCAACATGACCTATTACAAGAGGAAGATTTTTCCCTAAATGTTTGAGAGTGGGACTGAATATCTACGAAAAGGTACACTAACCTAATTGCACCGACTCTGAAACTAAGGAATCCAAAAAAGGTTTGGAAGAGTGTAAGACACCCCTCGCGTGAACCACAGTGTGTGAATTGTGTACGGCCAAAGACTCGATAGAAAATGCAAGTGATAAAGCAGTAACAAGCAGTGTTGTTTAACAAATAAGGAACGCAAGTTTGGATTTGACTTGCGTCCTTTCACATAGAGCATGATATAAAGGTACGTAAAGCAAATAACATAATAAAGAATAAAAATCCTAAACTAAGCATGTTAAGGTTGAAACCTAAGTTCATTAGTCCCCAGTATAGTCTCCATCCTGTCGCGCCCTATCTCGAACCGTCCAAAACAATACACAGCATGTGGTGGCGTTTAATGACTCTTGGGATTTGAATTTTTTTTTTAGAGTCGCCACCTAACTTTTAGGAAAAATTAGGAAAAACCATTTTTATTGTGAAACTTTGTTTTGGTCTTTCGAAAAACCTTTTGAGATTCTGAGTAAGGGTTTTGGTTACTCGAAGGGAAGGTGTTAGGCACACCTCAGAACCTATCCGAAGATAGTCCTTGCGCTTAGTTTAGGAAAATATTAGGAAAACTTTTAATTTTTTATTTGCTAAAATAGCAATAATAAAATTTTATTATTATTTTTATTTGTTTTCTTAAAAGGGAAGGAAATATACGGTATAATAAACATGACAACTACCATGTACAAGGAAGCAATATATTGTTGCAAAATATATGTATTGAGTACTTTTAGAATACAAATGGGTGGTAATATGATTTACACATATTAGAAAGTGCAAAATATTGCAATCTTATAAAGAAATTTTAAGACATGCGAAGTCTAAATATATAATTAAAATATAAACAAATATGTTCTTTATGACTTGAAAATTTATTTGCGAGATGTATATTTAAGGGTATATGAAAGATTATGAATAGGTTGAAATTAAATAATAATAATAATAATAATAATAATAATAATAATAATAATAATAATAGTAATAGTAATAATAATAATAATGAATTAAAATTATGACGATAATTTCCGTATAAATAATAATAACAATAATAATAATATTGATAATTAAAAATAATAATTGTTATAGTATAACATAATATACCTTGTACGTGGTAGTGGATGAATATATATACCTCACATTTTCTATCATGAAAACTCAAATAATGTTAAAAAAGTAAAATATAACGCAAAAATTAGAATTATTTATTGGAAAAATATGTTAAAGTTGGTAGTGGACTCTATAAAAAATAAAAATTTGATAATGTGCTTTCTCATTAGTTTTGAAATTTAATATTTTATTGTTATGTTTTTAAGAAAAAACATGGTGCTTACTATTTAAACATATTGGTGATGCATTTTCAAAAGAATTAACCAAGTATGATAAAATGATATTATTTTCTTAGTGATAATCTCATGTTATTCATGAAAGTCGGACGCTAAAACTACATGTAAGAGGATTGATAAATAATAGAATAGCGAGGATTTGATAATCAAGTAAATCTATCTCAAACAAACTTAACAACAAGAGTTAGTAATTATTCTAAAAATATAACACAACATAAAATACAAATTAAATAAAAAATGATAAAAGAATAGTAATTTTGGTTTAGGAGCTTAGGCTCCTAATTTGTGGGACTCCAAGGCTCTGCGATCCTAATTGCGGTTGACCCGATGTTGGATCAAAATGAATTCCGATACTGATACAAGATCAACAAAGGAGACACGAAATACACTTCAAAATCACAAGATCAAAGATCCGAGGACCCTTTTGAAGACCACTCTCAGATTCACTAACTAGAACAAAATGAAGAGATAACAAGGTGTGAATCACACCAAAACAGACACATCAATAATAGATAATCAACAATATAACAAGAATAACAACACTAGGATAACAACAATCCAACGTTACGAGATTACAAGACAACAAGAACTAACGGTTTTCCTAAATAACACTAACTAAGACATGAAATGTAGAGATAAAAAGTGAGACATACACTACAATAAGACCCAAGAACCCAAAGATATATTAAATCTAAGGACCCCTAAGACTTACAATAGCAACACCACACTCTTACAAAGACACAAGAGGGATTCCACCGTTCAAGCACCATCGTTTTCAAGCAATACGCATTCACAAGTGAGTCCACACTTGCTCATGTCCTAGTTTTGGCCTAGGGAGGATCCCTCTCTCAAGAGAAGGGTTCTTTCATCAATATTCAATAATTAAGTGAATCAACCCTAACATGTTCCTTATATATTACAAAACAAATAGAAGTTAAAATGACCAAAGAGGCTTTCAAAGAGTGGACTGCCCATCAAGTGTAAGTTATGGGCTGATATTGGTGTGTTTTGGGCCTTTTCTACACTTAAGTTGCACACACCAAGTCTCGAGACCAACGCGCACCCTTTTATAAGTCTGTATCCGTGATTATTCTTGTATCATCCTCTCCATCTTGAGAGGAATTTGCCCACAAATTTACGACTTCATCTCGTTCAATTAGCCACTTCAAAAAAACCCACTCAAAATAGTTCGCAAAACATGAAGTGCCCGAGAGCTCAATAATAACAAGGGACATATCAAAAACAAGCTAAAAACAGCCCAAAAGAGATGCACAAAAACAGCCGACAAGATAGCCAAACCCGAGAGCATAATGACAAAAGTCTCGGATCCAACATCTTCATTTTGACCCTTGGCTTCCTCTCCCTCTTGAGATTGGCCTTCAATCTCATCCGACTCAAGTCTCCTTCTATCATATAAGCATCATCGTAGACTCCATATCCTTCGTGTCTCTCTATACCATGTTCCTCTTCATGGATGTGTTGATTTTGGGAAAGGGAAGTTTCGGTTGAGAGGCTCGATTTGGTAATGTGGAGCTTTGGTTGTAGAGCTTGGATTGGAGAAAATTGGCTTCCAAGTCCTCCTTGTTGGACTTGATCAACTTGCGGGGGAAGTGGTCTATCTTGTTCTCGATTTTGAGGGCTATTTGAAGCTTGGCTTGTGGCATTAGGTGGTGGTCTTGGAGGATTGGTCATTGGAAGTAAAGTTTCTGGAGGAAAAGCACGAGAGTTTCTTCGAATCTCCATTTGATCCAACCTCTCACTCATAGTTACCACATCCGAGTTAATATTTTAAGACCCACATTTTCCCTAACAAGGTCTCGGGATAAAGAATCAAGGAGGGCCAAAATAGTTTCCATTATGGCCAAGAAGTTACCTACAAAACAACAAACAAGTTTGTTGTACAAGAATGGTCCTCACACTGCCTCTCTATTGTCTTATCTCTCGGATTTTTTTTTCACTTTGATCTCACAAGTGTGTAACCTTGCTTGTACTCCGTGAGGCATTAAGAGGTGGACCAAGTATTACAATGACTCAAAAGAATAAGACACACAAAGAAACGTATACACGAAGGACGGTTTCCACAAAGAAACGTATACACGAAGGACGGTTTCAAAACTAACTCACAATCTAGTAATAGCTTGTAAGTCAGATTCAGAATCAACAAACAAAACTAAAGACATAAAATGAAACTAAAAGATCAAAATTTGAGCTTAAAATTTGTCGTGTGAACAGTAATTGGTGATGTGGCAGTCCGTGATTGGCCTCGGTTCTCAATAATTTTATAGTCCAAATTTGAAAGTCTTGATCAATTTTACAATTTGGACTTTGGTAGAAATTGTTCAATGGAGGGAAATACAAACTAGTCTTTGGAGCTTCTTTTTCAATTCAAATTTCAAGACTCAAAAGTCTTTGACTAGACTTGTACTCCTCTATAAAACATGGACCCTTGTTTTATGGAAAAGTGGTGGAGATGTGATGTAAAGCTTTTTGGTGGTTGGGGGTCTTTCAAGACTTAACAAGTTCTACACCATGTATTTCACCTTTTGAAGTAACAAGGTGATGAATATGGTGAAGAACTTCAAAAATACAACAAGAACAACCAACAACAATCTCCCAAGAACGACAACAATTCCACAACAACAAGGCCAACAACAAAATGACTAACAAACGGCCAAGGCTCTTTAGTGTTGTATTTCGGTTTAAGCAAGAGGTGAAGGTTGTGAAGAACTTCAAGAACAACAACAACATCCACCAAGAATTACAACAACATTCACATGGCCTACTTCAAATCCACAACAACAAGATCAATACCACACGGCCACAATAATGTTCACAACTATCGCAACAAGGCTCAAACTAAGATCGACCTCAAAGTGTTAGTGAAGAACAATACTAACACTACAAACACACAAGACAAGTAAAAGACTCCTAGACCTAGATTCAAGAACAAATCTCGCCAAGAACATCACAAGAACACAATTTTGGCCAAGAACACAAATGGACAGATTTGCTTCTTTTTGATTTTTTTTCAATTTTTTTTAACACTTTTTTTTTTAATTTTCTAACAAGTAAGCCAAAGATTGATCATGTAGGAACAATATCAAGCCATGCTTTGATACCAAATGATACAAGATCGACAAAGAAGACACGAAATACACTTCAAAATCAGTCCACAAGATCAAAGATCCGAGGATCCTTTTGAAGACCGCTCTCGGATTCACTAACTAGAACAAAATGAAGAGATAACAAGGTGTGAATCACACCAAAACACCCACATCAACAATAGATAATCAACAATATAACAAGAATAACAACACTAGGATAACAACAATCCAACTTTACGAGATTACAAGACAACAAGAACTAACGGTTTCCCTAAATAACACTAACTAAGACATGAAATGTAGAGATAAAAAGTGAGACATACACTACAATAAGACCCAAGAACCCAAAGATATATTAAATCTAAGGACCCCTTAGACTTACAATAGCAACACCACACTCTTACAAAGACACGAGAGGGATTCCACTGCTCAAGCACCATCGTTTCCAAGCAATACATATTCACAAGTGAGTCCACACTTGCTCGTGTCCTAGTTTTGGCCTAGGGAGGCTCTCTCTCTCAAGAGAAGGGTTCTTTCATCAATATTCAATAATTAAGTGAATCAACCCTAACATGTTCCTTATATATTACAAAACAAATAAAAGTTAAAATGACCAAAAAGGCCTTCAAAGAGTGGACTGCCTATCAAGTGTAAGTTATGGGCTGATATTGGTGTGTTTTGGGCCTTTTCTACACTTAAGTTGAACACCAAGTCTCGAGACCAACGCGCACCCTTTTATAAGTCCGTATCCGTGATTATTATTGTATCAGATACAGAACCTCAACTACCGAGTTTACATGTAAAAAGAAAAAAAAAGAATTAGCACGCAAACATAATTGATAAACATACATATATAGGTAATCCAACAAACACTTAAAGTAATATGGGTATATTCACATGTACACATTAATGCAAAGTGGACCTTAAAGCAACTAGAGGTAAGATAAAAATTAGTTTAAAACTTTCATCCAAGGCACAAAATATTGGCACACACAATTAAAAGAAAATCATTCATCAAAAGAGAAACAGTGTAGACAGGACAACATAATGCAACTAAACTGGAACGAATCATATTAATGAAAAGAAACCCAAAGAAAACTTTGACTTCAAGTAAAACCCAAAACATGCACCATTAAAAGGATCTACACATATTTACTAACCAAACAGTTTATATGATGCCACTTATGCCATGTAAAATATCTTCCTTTACTCTTAACAAACCCTTCCTACAAGGCATGTTCCTGAAAAAAAAACACCTATCTGTATAGATTACTACATACTTTATATAGTTCCTCCCATTGCATTGCAAATGCTCATAGACAATTCTAACTTAAGAGCTAATCTAAGACTCCCTTCGGGCTTGGAAACAACGGTACAGGAGGAACAATCTCCCCATAACCCTATACCACGCAGGGACAAAATCAAAGATAAATTTTCGCAGTCCAAACTATAAAATCGTGCATTGAAATATAAGTCAAAATGAAATCATATTTAAACTCGATTCACAACAATTTCACGTTGATGCTCAATACGAAATTATGACCAAAACAGGAAATCCAAGGAAATCAAATACTTACTTACAAATATTTTTTTTAGATTCAAAGGCACTCAAAATCACAGGTAAGCTCATGTTTAAGAATTAGTAACAAAACACAACCAGGGTCAGAATTGCTTCATGGATTCGATTTCCCTTTAAACTAGTAGCAGACTCGAAAATGACATGTTCATGACTACAGCCGCACGTAACCACAAAAAATTTTATATTCTATCAATATTCTCCAACAAAATTTGAATCGTGACAACCAAACGGAATAAACACATACACTTTTATAATTCGCGTATTCAACACCGAATGATCTTTCTGATTAAAGAAACTACATCTCATACTCGTAAGATCAAGCTAACAACAACCTCAAAACTCAACATCAACATAAATCTCACATCCGACAGAATTAAAAAAAAAAAGTAACGAAGAGAAAAAGTTAACAAAGAAACGAGAAGGGGCGAGTTCGCACCTTTTGGGGTGCAGCAAAGAAAGGCTTCCCGTCAAGCATTTTTCGATGATTAACTCGAATTGCAGAGCTTAGAAATTAGTCCCGAAATCAGAAAAGAAGGCTACCAATTCTTTGAGACCCCTGTTCTTTGTTCCCTATTTTCACTCGTTTTTCTATTTTTAATGAATTTCCTTTACTCTTATCACGAAATTTGCTTTTCTTTTCAGATCTTTCACCCTCTCTCCATATTCCCCCTTCCTCCTTACCAAAAACTTATTCTGAAATGAATAAAAATGTGGGTATTTATAGGCAAATTCGAACTTGACAGTTCGAATTTGAAATAAAAAATTTAAAGAAGCCAACGGGCAAATTGGAGGGGGAAATCGGAATTCAAAAATTAAAAGGGACAAATCTCTCCTCAAATTTGGACGATTCTCGCGCATTTAATGCGGATTTGAAATCAAAAACTAACTCTTGCATCAATTTGGGTCTGTTCTTACTCTCCTGGTGAAGTCACGGATTGTGGACGACCCAAAAGTGAAAGATTCTCCTCAAAGGAGCGGAAACTATGTTGGTGACGCGGCTAATTTAGGGTTTCCAATTTGATGATTGTGAAAGAAAGGTGAAGAAGAGAGAGGCGAAAGATCGATTGTTGTTGTGTCGATTTGGAAAAGTTGAAAGAGACCAGAGAATGATATTTGGGAGAGGGAGCTGCACGTGTCTGTCTTTCTGAAAAAGAAATGAAGACACGCGTATGGTACTTGATTTGTTGACTGAAATTTGGGTCGTTCAGTCGTTTGATCGAACGGTCCAAATTTAATATATATATATATATATATATATATATATATATATATATACCCTTAAAAATGGTAGTAAAGAATAAGAAAAAGAAAAATTATGTTTATACGGATAAATATATGAAAAGTCAATTTTAAAATGATTATTTTTTTATCCGTTCGATATTTGATCATTCTGTTCACATTTAATTTAAAGAGAAGAGGAAAAGAAAATAAATAAATAAATAAGTAAATAAATATATATATATATATATATATAAATAAATAAAAATAAATTATATATGCCTACATATATATAAAAATAACTGAAAATTTTGGGATCCTTCGGATTTAAAATAAAACGACGGATCAAGTTAAATTGTATAAATATTGGGTTTGAAAAAAAAATAAAAATAAAAATAAAAATGGAGTATTGTTAGCCCGAATACTCATTTTCTAGTGAAATTAAATTTATTGATGCTTCCGACATTCAAAAAAAAAATATTTTTATTTTAATGGATATAAATTACAGATATAATTTGTATAAGCGTCCAATTTGATATCTTTTGTGATTTAACATTAACAATATATGTATATGTGTGTAAAAAATAAGAATATAAGAATAATAATAAAATAAAAATATTTGTTTTATATGACAAAATATATATATATGATCACAATATCGCCTAAAAATAAAATTGGAAAAATGCGAATGCGAGTATCAAAAATTATTTTGTGATTTTGATGTTAAAATGTAGAAATAGAGATAAAAATACGAATATTATTTTCTATTTAATTTTCAAAAATTATTTAGGGCCAAGAAGCATCGAAAAAGTAATTAAAGGAAAAAGGGCGAGCCAAAATTGGGTTACAACGGTTGCCCCTGAGTGACCGAAGATTTGTGTGAAAATCTTTGGGCATTCACGTTGACGTAACCAATTTTTTCTCAGGTAAAACAAAATATTTAGAAGATTATGACTGGGCTTCGATTTTCGAGCTACCTACATATCTCGGGCTTTATGAGAAATCGGGCCATTTGTAGTTCGAATTGTAGCAGAGATTTTGATAAACACCAGAATTCGCCCCAGTGTAAAATTATGGTGACACTGGGTTTCTTTGAGGATGATAACAAAAATTTCAGCACGAATGAAATGGATACGGGTGTACTTGTATCTGAAATGATTATTTGGGATAGCTGGAATGAGGAGGCGTTGGATAAAATATTTGTTGAGAATTTTGAGAGAGAAGGAGATTGTGGATTTTCAAAAATTACCCCAGTGTGGGATTGAGACAACACTGGGAGATGGCACTAAGGAAAAAAAGAGATGACTGAGTCAAGTTGAGTTGAGTTTCTTCGCCGAATTCTTGACGTAGCTAGGAAAGCTTGACATTCCGCTAGCTTGCCCCAGTTTGCTACTAAGAGGGTAGTTACATGTTGTACTGCATGGTCTTGCAAAACAGGTAAAAGGGGTAAAAAAATACTTCTTGTTTAAAATTATAAAGAAAAATAGTAATGTAAAAAGTAGAGTATAGATATTCAAATAAAAGTTGGCGTCTCCGTCATGATAAGTGAATGTTTTGTAGATATTAGTTGGCGATGCATCTTGCATTGTAGAGATTTCTGAACGGTGGGGTGATTGCTGAAATTGTAAAGTGCTCTATTTGGCAAGGCAGCTTGCTGGAGAAGTAAAGTTATGTTTTTCCCTATTGTTGGGGCGGGGTTGTCCTGTCCTATTTCTCAGATTCTTGAAGTAATTATGGATAAATTGATGATACCTGGGTGTTCATAACGTGATGATGAAGCATCATTTGGGCTTCCAAGATTTTCGAACCTTTGTTGTAACATCGTTGTTCCTGCACTAAAAGAAAGTTTCTTAGTTTGGGAAGGGGTGTTGATTTTGTGTTGATCGAGAACTCGAACTAGCAGCTATCTTATCCTTCAATCTTCTGACAATTGATGATCTATTTGGTAGATTCGGGATATGAAGTAGTGACGCTCCCTAACTCCACATAATGTACTTCTACCGGTATGTCTTCTAGTGGGGACTTTCTCCATCTTGATCTTCACTCTTAGAGTTCTGTCAAAGCGAAGCGGTCGATGTGGTTTGAGATGATAAATGAAATTTTTGAAAGGCTAGAGAGAATATTCTATTGATATGACCGAGCCTGACTCAGGCTACCTATGTATCTTACAATAGGAATCCTAAAACTGGCATATACTGATTTTTGAGCTGCCTACATATCTTGGACTTTACGAGAAATCAAGCCATTATACTGTAGGGAAAGTATTACGAGGTTTAAATAGGGAAAGGAAGGAAGTAGGGGAAGGAGACAGAAAATTGAATCCTGAAACTGACATATACTTACCATTTGCTTTGAATTTCGAATTTTGAACGACCGCCAAATTTTGGCAATGAATTTGAGTTTTTTCGCTTAAAAATTTTGTATCTGAGTATATGTGAAATACGTTATATATTATTATGGGGTAGTAAAATCGTGTATGTGATGTTTATAGTACGTATTTGAAAGTTGATAGACAATTGAATATATGTATATATACGTATATCTCGTGTAGTGACGTATGCAGTAATCGAAAGGTCAACAACTGAATCTATATATCAAAATATTTTGAATAATACATTGATATCATACTATTGGGAAAAATAGATATACTATTTGGTGTCAATGTAGATACGCGTATATTATTGAAGTTCACTACAAAAAAAATTGTGTTTAGCAACACGCACTTTTCGTTGCTATCGTATGAAATTCCGTCGCTAAATGGAAATAGCAACGGAATGGCGGTGGATTTGCTTCTGTTGCTATATTTCTCGTTGCTAGCGTCATAGCGATAAAATTTTAATTTCCGTCGCAAAATTTGTGACCCCTTAGTGACAAATAATTTCGATTGTTGTTGTTACCAACGGATTATTTCGTTGCTATAGCGTTGCTATTTTCAAAATTCATTTTCTTTGTGGTTAAATTTACGATTGAATATTTTATCACTGATCCGTTGCAACATGATTCGGTCGACTGAGTAGCGACCAAATTTATCCATTGCTAAAGTTTTTCAGTAGCAACGACAAAAGTTAGTCACTAATTATTTATTGTAATACCAGCCGTCTTTAGCAACTAAATTTTTCCGTCCCTAAAGTTTTTCAGTAGCAACTACAAATATTATCGCTAAATTTTTGTCGATAATAATTTTGTAGGAAAATAATTGAAACACGTAAATTATAGAATAATTAAAATAACCAACATTCATATAGATAGCAAAATGCACAATAATTGTGCCCAAAAACCCACAATGTCAAATATTTTGTCAAACATAAACTAATGTCAAACCAGCATCTATGAAAATTAGTATTTGTTACTTCGTACATAAATGTTTTGTACTTCCACACAAAAATAGTCTATCAAAAATTAATGCAATGACCAAGGACTACAAATACTATGAAGCTAGGAATCAACGTCGTCATCAGCATCATTAGTAGGAGGATCAAACACGACCCCTTCTTATACCCTAATACCACCAACACGCTCAATAACTACAGAAAGAAAATGAGTAGTAAGTGCCCAAAAAACGTATAGCAAAGATGGAAACAACAACAGAATTTTTTTGAATGCAGACAGAACATGATGCTGAACGTCCTGTAGAAATGAGAGGAACAAATCAGAAATAAGAGACACACGGAGAACCACAAGCATATAATGAGAACAGGGGAACAACAGTTAAAAAATAGACCACTTCAGTAATTCCAAAAATCAAATACAACACCTAAAACATCTCTGCAAAAATCAAATACAGCACCTAAAACATCTCCGCAAAAACATTCCTACAAGGAGAAATGTAAATGTACCAAGTCGTTAGAAAAAAATCAACCAATATTTCTTTTTTTAATGGATTAAGTAGCAGAAGCATGGTTATTAACTTTTTTCAGTTGCTTTACAAAAGTTTCTAAACCATTTCAATTTATGTTCATCAAACAAAACAAGGCTGGAGCCCATACTACAAACATAATATAGTATAAATATGATCGTACCAATAGCAGGGAAGGACAAACACCTGTGTTGAGAAACTAGATATAAACGACAAGAAGAGAAGGAAAAAGAAGGTATCACGATGCAGCTAGGATCACTAAATTTGCTGAATTTAGGATCAGATACAAATCCAAGCTAAAATTCTACAGATCAGAAACTAAAGAGGCTGAGACATTAAGATTCAAGTTTAATTTTAAGGCAATGGATGTTTGTAAAATGATTTACAAAACATTAAGTTCACCCCATTTGATACAAATGCCCAACAATTATCCTTCCACACAAGAAATGAGCAAACGACAAGGGAAACTTTTCACTGTATATCAACTTATCCCAATTTCTCTTTGTACAATTAGAAGTTTATTTGATCAGTTGGTTCAACTAGTAAACTTGAAACAAGTTTTGGATCCTAGTTTGACATATGTCAACCATTACTGATTAGATCTTAGCTTTCCAAATGACACTAACAGTATAATAGTTTAGATTAGTCAACATTTAATTTGATTCAATCAGGAATGTAATTTGAACTAAATTTGGTTTACCTTCATGCTATTTTAAGAAAAAGTTTAGATATACATGGATTGTGAAAAGAAAAGGACATGACACTCAGATTTAGTCAAACACGAACAAAACAATCTGGTAAAAAACATAATCTGCCATCACACAAAGTAGCGGGAATAACCTGTTATACTAATAGACTTAAAGATATCCGACCACCGTCTAGGCACTTCTTCGATTGATTTGTATGGCTTGAGAGAATAAAGACTAAATTTTATCAAAGGTGTGCAGTTAAGTCAGTTACCTTACTGCATCTGAAGTTGAGTCTCTCAATCTCAAAGCGCTATTAGATGCAACTCCCAGTCCATCCAACAGAACTGCCAGTCCTCCAATACTTCAAAAATGATTCTGACCACGAGGAATATCAACTAATGATAATTGAAGAGCCCTAAGAGTTAGATAATGAAGTGAAATATTTGTATCGTGTTCCTTCAGATTCAACCTCTTCATAACACGCAACAGCTCTGAAATAAATTAAAAAACTGTGTGAAATCAGAAATGACCATATTAAAAATAAGAGAAAATGAAGAAGGTGCAACCTCACAAGAACACAGGCCATCTTAATAATTTTGTACCAAGGGGAGAGGTGCAAAATACACATTTCAAAGTTATTTGGTTCTTCTGAGGGGAAATTCTACTTAGAAAAGTTTATACACTTTTAGTTGGTGTACAGATACTACATGCAGTTAGTTTTTTATTACTTTTTTGTTCTTTTTATGATAGGGGTGTCGCGGACAGCTGTCCAATGTCACAAAAGAAGCCAGTTGCATCCCCATTGGGTACTCTTACCTAGTAAATTAACTACCTATTAATTATGCCGTACATCACCTTACCAAATATAAGGATTTGGGCGCTCGACAAGCTTAACGATACAAGAAAAGGGCGCAGTCATTAGTCTGGCAGTCCCTTGGGGAAGTAGAACAAATATCTTCACTTAATTTCTCCGTATAAAGACAAAGAACAATCTGAGTTGTATATAAAAACTACACATTTAGAGAGGTTCGATGCTAGAAAAGAAAATTGAAACTGCCTACCTTACCTACTAACCAGTTAAGACTACCAGTTTCCATAATAGAGACAATTGCCTTTTGACGCCACCGTATCATTATTTCAGAATAAGACACATCTACACCAGTAACGACATCACGTATTTCAACACTTCTAGGCCCAAAAATCTCCAGGCAACCACTATACATCCAAGCCATTTCGGATGTGCTGAAATGCAAGTTAATGAAGCTACAAATTATGGAAACCACATATAAAAGAATACTTTGGAGAATTGCAGTCTTCTCTGCAACAGTGTTCGACAAAGCTTCGCCTGCCGAAAGAGAACTAGCAATAGCCTTCAGTTGGACAACAACAGCTGAAATAAATAAACCTCATAATTAGAAGTGCTAGACAACAATATTATGATCATAATGGCAGGTTAACATAAAGATACATTACAAGTATAAAGTCTAATGATTTCAGGAATGAGTGACTAAGTGGTAAGCGGTAACTAGTCTCAGAACTGATCTTAAAACCAACTAAGAAATATAATAATATACTATAAATATGAAATACTGTTTATTTTTTTATAGCAAAAAGATAAACATTATTTTATATTCTGCAGAAATACGAAATACTGTTTATTAAGAAGGTATCAAACTCATTTGAATTTCCTTCTTCAAAATATGCCTGGACTTCTTTTCTTTTTTAAATAATAAGGTAAAGATGCCTACACTTCTTCCATAGCAATGTAAGATCTTAAAGAAAGCAAATGCGCAAAGAACAGAGGACAAGTCATGTTCAAGACATGATAAAATAGAAACAATAAACGAACCAACCCTTCCATCAGATTGAATCCAGTGACGTGATGATCTTGGAACAAAGTGCTCCCCCAAAATTACTTACTAAATGCACCTACCAGAGTTGTCGAAATATGTTGACCATCTCATCTAAAAGCTTAAGTTGCGAGAGAATTCACTCATCAAAATCCAATTAGATCCAAAATTAGCTTAAGTTTAAACAACTCAAAATCATACACCAAAACCAAATAATAGCAATGAAGAACTCAAACAATACTACAACAACTTAGATAAACACAAGTAAAATCGAACAATTAACTTATCAAAATTTAATACTTTCAGCTCCAAATCCAGCTAGATCCAAATCCAGTTAACTTTAAATAGCACAATAAACTAAATCATTGCGATAAAATACTCAACGAAACTCAAATAATACTCCAAAAAATTGTATAAAAAAATAAAATTACCAAAAACGTACAAAAACATAGCAGCAATTGAACAATTAACCTCAATGATCAAATTATAAACCCACAGCTCCAAATCCAACTACATCCAAACCTAGCTAACTTTATATAGCACAATAAACCATACAGCTAGCACAACAAACCACAAAATACTCGATAAAACTTAAAATACTACTCAAAATTGTATAAAAAAGTACAAGATCAGAGTACATCTGAACAGTTTCTTACTCTTGATTAGCGGAGAAAACAAAAACTGTGTAAACTAAAAAGATATCCTAGCCCCAAATGTTTTCATAAACCCTAACCCCAACCGATTGCATGCATCCAAAACCGAGTAAACTAAAGAAAAATCACAATATTCACCACCCCATTGTAATGTAAAATCACGGACAATACAACCAAAACCAAATAGATTCTCAAAGAATAGATTAATTCAACCTTCAATTCGAACAATAATTTAAAATTGACTCAAAAGATTAAAGAAAACACAATTTTGAATTTGAATAAAGTGTACCAGTGGAAGCAAATACCTTCGAATGCTTCAAATCGGCAACCCAGTGAAAGCTTGACCTTCAATACATGCATAAGTGTCTTCAATTCGTACAAAAGCTTGTTCAAATCAGGCAAAAACTTGTTCAAATCGTGAATGGTTCTTGAGAGATAGAGTAGAAAGAGAAATGGGGGGGAAGCTTAAATGAGTAATAACCCTAGAAGCCCCTTTTCCATTCTTTAATATTAATTAAAAAACCAAAATTAATATTTTACGAAGAAAATGTTGGTCGCCAAATAAAATGATTTTAAAAAAAAAAATGAAGTATACCAAGAAAGTTTGTTGCTAAATTGGTTGCTTCAAAATAATTAACATAGCGATCAGTATTTCGTTGCTAATCTGTCACTAAATTTAGGCGCCAATTTTTTCCGCTATTATTTAGTGACGAAATTACAATTCCGTCACTAATTCATTGTTAATAGCCTACCAAAAACTTGAGTTGCTATGTATGCGGCCAAAATTGAATGTTTCATTGTTGATCCGTCGCTATATAGTGACGAAAATCGATTTGTCAGTAAATTTCGTTCCTAAACACAGTTTTTTTGTAGTGGCTGTAATAACGTAAGACAAGTAATCAATAATTTATCTGATTAACACGTATTACGTGGTGTATATATAATATTGTAATTAAAAGCTAATTAACCAAAAAATTATCGTAATTTACAAAATTAATTTGTTATAAATATTATAAAATTTGTTAAAAAATAATTTTAATTTATTAATTTATTAATTATAGTTTATTAAACTTTAATTTATCAAAAATATTTCTAGAAAACCGACCACATGTGGTCGGTTTTATTTTAATTAAAAAAAAATTAAATACAATTAACCCAACCCCACCCTACCCGACTCGACCCGAACCAACAAAATATTTCAACTTTTGCAATTTTAATCGCACACACAAACACAAACACATACTCTCTTCCAAAAATTGGCAACCCTACACACATACACAAATTCTCTTCCAAAAATTCACACCAAAATTCATTGTCGACTATCGCCGCCACTGTCGCCGTCGACTGTCGTCGATTTACAAGTAACAATACCCATTTTATCAATTTTTTTCCATTCTTGCCTTTTTCACTCATTTTTTGCAACACCCATTTTTATCAATTTTCATTTCCATAACAATTTTGACACTTTGGTGTCTTTATCAATATTAGTGCCTTTAATTTTTCTCTTTTTCGTACAAATTGTCTAAGTTAGGTTGATTTTTCATGCTTTTGTTGTACGTACTTGATTATAGGTTTGTTTAGGATTCACTGACCGTTATACCTTCATGTTCTGGTTAGGGTGTCTGTTTCTCTTGCTTTAATTATTTGTCTATTATTGAATTTTCTAGCTTTGATTGGTACTGATCCGATCGGAGGTAGTTTATTTGCCTGATTTTCTGTTCAGTGTTCATTGGCAAGTTTTATAAGTTTTGCCTATAGTTTGCTCTTATTTTTTTAGTGTATGTAATGTGTTTGCCTGATTTTTTGTTTACGGTTCACCTATATTCGTACCCTACTTTACGATTTTGGATTTTGTTGCTTTGAGTGTATGTGTTGAGTTGATTTTTTTCTTCTAGTTTCCTAATGGGTTGCTTGAAATTTGATGTTATTGTTTGGCAGAATTCGAATTCGGAAAAAGAATTATTTCGCTATTTTTTTGGTGACCGCTTATCTCTTTCTCTTTAATTTAGGTCAAGTAAAGGTAAGTTGATTTCTATCTATTTTCTTATAATGAAGACTTTAAATGTAGTTTAGTTTGAGATTGTTCTCTGTAGAAGGCTTTGAAAGCCATAGAAATTTTGTGATGATTATATGGTGTGAGAGGGACATTCGACGCCTCTACTTATTCTCTTTGTTACACTTGTTCAATTGTTTGACTTATTATACTATAAATGAATATGTTGCTTGAAAGTGAATAAGTGTAGTTACTTGAAGGTGAACTTTTATTTTGAATTTTGTTGAAGCATATGTACATGAAATGTGAACTTTTTATTGTGAATTTTGATATGCTTGGTAATTTGGGAGGTGACTTAGTAGGTGAAAGGTGAATTTTTATTTTGAATGTGGTTTAGTTTGTGACTTGGGAGGTGACTTATTCACTTGAAATTGATTAAGTGTAGGTACTTGAAAGGTGAATTTTTGTTTTGAATGTGGTTTAGTTTGGTGACTTGGGATTTGACTTATTCACTTGAAATTGATTAAGTGTAGGTACTTGAAAGGTGAATTTTTGTTTTGAATATGGTTTAGTTTGGTGACTTGGGTGATGACTTAGTGACTTTAAATTTACTAAGTGTAGGTACTTGAAAGGTGGTTTTTTGTTTTGAATGTAATTAAGTTTGGTAACTTAGTCACTTGAAATTGATAAAGTGTAGGTACTTTAAAGGTGAATTTTTGTTTTGAATGTGGTTTAGTTCGGTGACTTGGGTGATGACTTAGTGAGTTGAAAATGTTGAAGTTTAGGTACTTGAAATGTCAATTTTTGTTTTGAATGTAGTTAAGTTTGGTGACTTGGTAGGTGGCTTAGTCACTTGAAATTGATTAAGTGTAGGTACTTTAAAAGTTAATTTTTGTTTTGAATGTGGTTTAGTTTGGTGACTTGGGTGATGACTTAGTGAGTTGAAATTTACTAAGTGTAGCTACTTCAAAGGTAAATTTTTTGTTTTGAATGTAGTTAAGTTTGGTGACTTGGTAGGTGGCTTAGTTGCTTGAAATTGATTAAGTGTAGGTACTTTAAAGGTGAATTTTTGTTTTGAATGTAGTTTAGTTTGGTGACTTGGGTGATGACTTAGTGAGTTGAAAATGTTGAAGTTTAGAAACTTGAAATATGAATTTTTGTTTTGAATGTGGTTTAGTTTGTTATTTTAGGAGGTGACTTAGTCACTTAAAATTGATTATGATGTAGGTACTTTTCATTTTGAATTTAGGTACTTAAAATGTGAACTTTTTGTGACTTGATCTAATAAGTTGAATCTGATTGATTGTGTAGATGAAACCTGATTATAGCTTAATATATCAACGGAATAATGATAATAGAATGGGTCTTAGGGAGGAATTTTTTGAAGGTGTCAGGCGATTTGTTGAGCATGCTAAGACACTTGATGTTTGGTCACGTTTTTTGGCTATTCATTATCCTTGTGTTAGATGTGATGGTATAAATCTTTTAAAAAAAGAAGTTGTGAAGGAACATCTTTATAGAAAGGGGTTTCACGAGGACTTTTTAAGATTGCGTACTATTGATGGTGATGTTGAGAAAAATGACTTTGTTGTTGGAGAAAGTAGTACGTCTGTAGGGCATAATGAATATCAAGATACTAGGATGACTGAAATGGTTCACAATGCTTTTGGGATGCAACACGGGGATACTTTAGGGAAAATGTCAAAGATGTTCCTATAGAGAAGCCGGCAAATTCTATGAACAATTGTATGCTGCTAGTCATCCTTTGTTTGACGGATGTTCGCACTCTCGTTTGTCTATTGCTGTTATATTATTAAGTATTAAATCTGACTGGAAATTGCTGAAGGGGGAATGCACTCAATGATAGACCTTATTAAAGAGTTAGTTGACCCCGGCTTATAGGTTCCTGATTCTTTCTATAAGGCAAAAAGATTGGCGTCAAAGTTTCTTTCCTCATTTAGAATTGATTGCTGTGAAAATGGCTACATGTTACACTTTAAGGAAGATCCTAACCTAGAGTCCTATAAATTTTTTCAGCACCCTCGATATAAGTGTGGTTGTAGTGGAGATAAAATTGCTATTAAGGCGATGCATTATTTACCTCTAATATCAAGGTTGAAGAGGTTGTATGCTTCAAACAGCTTAGCTCCTCATATGAGATGGCACAATGAAAATAAAAGGTCCACTGGTGTTATGTGTCATCCATTTGATAGAGAAGCTTGGAAGCATTTTGATGCAACTTATCCAGATTTTGCAGCTGAGCCACAAAATATTCATTTGAAATTATGTGCGGATGGCTACTCTCTATTTTCAGTTGGTGCTGCGCTATATTCATGTTGGCCTGTATTTATCACCCCATATAATATTTCTCTTGAAATGTTGATGACTAGTACCTATATATTTTTAAATTGTGTTGTTCCTGGTCTCCGTAATCCAAAAAGCAAAATATATGTCTACTTGCAACCTTTGATCGATGAACTTCAAATTTTATGGCATGAGGGGGTTGAAACTTGAGACATCTCATTTAAACAGAATTTCAATCTGCGTGCATATCTAATGTGGACTGCTAATGATTTTTCTACTTATGGAATGTTGTCTGGGTGGATGACAGCTGGAAAGTTGTCTTGTCCATACTACATGAAAAAAATAAAATCTTTCACATTGAGACATGGTAGGAAAAATTCATGGTTTGATTGTCATCGTTGTTTCTTGCCACCTGATCATGAATTTAAGAGACTCAAAAATGCATTCAGAAGGAATAGAAGGGAACATGATGGTCCACCACCAAAGCTATCTGGTCATGACATCTGGGAGATAGTTCAGGATTTGCCTAAAGTCAGCGAGGAACCATTGTATAGGCTGGACGGATATGGCATTTCGCATAACTTGATTAAGCAAAGTATATTTTGGGAGTTAGAATATTGGCCAGATAATTTATTTAGAAATAATGTCGATGTCATGCATACTGAGAAAAACTATTTTGACAACTTGTTCCACACAGTTATGGATGTCACCGGCAAGACAAAGGATAATCCTAAGGCTAAACTTGACTTACCAAAATATTGCAAGCGCAGAGAATTACACTTACAGGAGGGCCCCAATGGCATGTTCCTAAGACCAAGGCTAGTTTTACATTCAAGTTGGACCAAAAGCGTCAAATATGTGAGTGGGTCCAAAGTTTGAAGATGCCCGATGGATATGCCTCAAAATTGGGAAAGATGGTTGATATGACACAAGGAATCTTACATGGAATGAAAAACCATGATTGTCATGTTTTCATAGAACAATTACTTTCAATTGTTTTTATTGATTTTTTTAATACATGTGAAAATCAATAGCAGAGATTGGTTTGTTCTTCAAAGACTTATGTGTCACCGCATTAAAAGAAAAAAATCTGGCGCGAATGAAAATTAATATTGTTGTTATTACCAACAAGTTGGAAAAGATTTTTCCGTCAACGTTCTTCGATGTGATAAAACATCTTTCCATTCACCTTGTGCACGAAGCTCAGCTAGGCGGTCCAGTTCAAACTAGGTGGATGTATCCATTCGAACGGTGAGCAATTGCAACATATTTAAATTCATACATATCTTTTCTTAATATAGTAAACATCCAATCTTAAGATTATGCAGGGCAATTGGAAAATTAAAAAGGGGTCCCAAAAATAAACATATGATCGAAGGATCTATAGTTGAGACATATCTTGCAAGAGAAACGTCTCAATTTTATTCATACTACTTTTGTGATGAAGTTGCTTGTTCAAGAAACAGACTGAATCGTCATCATGACGATGAGAATGAGCCTCATTTGCAACCGATATCAATTTTCAATTAATTTAATTATAAGGCTAAAAAAACCATATTTCTCCAGCTCACTCCCACGGAGCGCAAATCAACAACTTTGTATGTCTTGCTGAATTGCTCGGAAGTTGAGCCCTTTCCGAAGTAAGGAGATTAAAATTTTAACATACCTTATTTATTTACTCATTCGCTTAAGGAAACTACTTGTTTTTTGCATGTTGGATCTTCTGTTCATTTAAGACTCAATTTCACGAAAATCAAGTGTATGCATCCTTTGCAACATGGTTTACATATGAGGTTCGTAAGTGTATAAATATTTCTACAAATTTTAAACATTTACACATTCCTCAACTAACATATATATATATATATATATATAATATTTTTAGGTACACCAGTCACCAAATGCAACCGCATACGATCAGTTCTTGAGAGATATTTTTTGGGTCCAGTTGAAGCTCATGCAATGTTCCGTTACACAAGTAAATGGGTTTAAATTTTTCACCGAAGAACACTCCGGAATAAGAAAAACAAACAATAGTGGTGTTTGGGTTAAGAGTGATGATGATGTTGATTACTTTGACATCATACACGAGATCTTAGAACTAAAGTATGCTGGTTTCCTAATAAAAAAATTTGTCCTCTTCAATGTAAGTGGTTTGATCCAAGCACAAGAGTACATAAGGAGCATAACATCATTGAAGTGAAGCATAATAGATCGTATTCTATTTACTATTCATTTGTTCTAGCGCAAAATGCTAAACAAGTGTATTATGCTCTTATCCGTTGCGCAGTGATGAGTCTGATTAGTAGATTGTAATCAAAACAAAGCTTATAAGACGGGTGAAAGTTGAGAATGTGTTGGAGATTGCGTATCAAAATGAAATACAGATTAATCACCATCTAGTGGACATTAACTTGGTAGATAGTTTGAATCACCCGAAAAATATATTTGAAGAAGTAAATATTGTGGAAGAAGAGACTGAGTGGGTAGGAGATGAGGAAACTTTCGAAGAGGGTGAATGGTTTAGTGGAGAATCTTCAAGAGAGGATGATTAGTTTGTATAGGTTGTATTTATTATGTATTGATGTCTTTATGTTTTGTACTATATATTTACCTTTATGTTTCTTATTTAAGATTGATATGTAATATATTGTGTAAGATTGTGTTTTCACTTTTCAATAGTTTATATAGTAATAAAAATATTCTTGTCTATCTCGAGTTGTTGGAGCGATTTGAAATGTAAATTAGTAACTTGAAATATTTTCTTATATATTCATTTTGTAGGAACTAACTACTTGTTAACTTTACCTAATTTAGATGACAGGTAGAGGTGGCAAAGGTAAAGGATAAGTTAATCCTACAAAAACAAAAAAGAAAAAACAACCTCTGCCTTATAGACGACCGACAGGTATTGTAACGCCCCGAAAAAACAGGTCTCGGAGCGTCACACGGTGCTTGAGGCTATGAGTAGCCCCAAGCTAACCCTTTGAGCCATTTTCATTTAGTTCAACACAAATCAACGGGGTTTCCATAAATAGCCCTCAAATATCAATAGAGTAATCATCATCCAAGAATAAAAAAAATTCAGAAAGATAACAAAATACGACTTGTTAGTCAACTCCCAACATCTATACTAGTCTGACAAGCCTCTAAGAAAATCAATAAAACCAGCGAGCCATTGAGACATGCCCCAATTGACTCATACTCAGTTATCAAATGTAAACAATTCCGTGAAACCAGCATCAGACATCACGTCTTCGGAACATGAGGACTCACCACAACAGAGGATATAGAACAGCGTGCCCGAAGAATCACTATCGAACCTGGAACTGTGCACCTGAACCTACATTCCGAGAAAATGTAGCCCACATCCGAAGATGTGGGTCGGTACCATGGAAAGGAACTGAGTATATGGGGGCGTATGCAGTTGTATAAACAACATCATCATAAATATTTATAAGAAATATGCAGGATGTATGAAAGACTCACATAGCCCGAAGAAAATCATCATAATAATGAGAGGATGAAATAAGTACAATAACACATGTGAGTCATCATATAATTTGTCAATCACTTTCAGTTCATCAAGAATATCAATTCTCATAATGTAAATATCATTTAAATCTTTCGAAAGAATAACTTTCATAATTCCACTTTCAAATCACTTCACCATTCACCATAGATACAAGGAAACACACACACACTGGGAAATCCTATAACCGACATAAACCATGTGAGCTACATGGAGTCCAATGTACAACCCACGCTGGGGAAAGCCATCCTATCCTTGCCATCGGAGTAGGATTATCGATATCAAATCCACACAAACTAGTGATCACTTATTAAATCAGCCTCAGGCTCACTCCTACGGGGGCACGTAGTTCTAGAAAAGTAAGGTCGCTTTATACCTCCCACTCGGTGCTAAAGATTTCTCCTGGACTTAGCTCAGATCATTTCAAAGACAATCCACAACAAAACAATTTCAGTAATATATAAATATACATCGGAAGCCATCATGCTTTCCATCTATCAAAATCAATCACGTTGTGGATTCCTTTCACACTCGAGTTCAAAACAACTCCATTAAGACCAAAAGGTCAAATCATTCAAAATATCTCAAATATTCAACATCAACGTGCTTATAACACATACTTTCTAAAAAAACACAATTTCCAATGGGGATTCACGACCCAAATATCAAAATCATGATAAATATCGTTCAAGATTCATGTTTTATATCTCCACACATGTAAATTCATCTTTCAAAATCATAAACATCAAGATTTCATAATAATCATCATAAGATATGGATTCATGCTTCAAATTCGCAAAAATCAAATAAAAAATCATGCCTTTGTAAAAAAAATTACTTTTGGGTACAAGAACGAAAGAGAGTTCTTGTTGAAAACCCCCACATACCTTGAATGATGAACTGTAAATCGATACTCATTTTTGAGATGTTAATCGTGCCTTTGAATTATGGTTCTTGGAGTTCTTGAACTAGGAACTTGGAATCTTGAATAAATTTACAGAATTAATGGTGAACTTTGGAGGTTCTTGAAGTTGGATGTAGGAGCTTAGGGTTTTCTTTTTGAGGGAATTTGATGAAATATAACATATAATGCTTCTAATAGGCTTTAATATAGGGTTTGGACGGATTTTGGGTGAGGGAGAATGACCAAAACGCCCCTAAAAATCAAATAATTCTCTAATCTGTCCTTTGGTGGACTGTTTTGATAGTCTGAAGTAGATCAACCATAACGTTTTATTCCGATATCCAAATTGGATTAAACTAATTTCATTAGAAAGAGGACTCTTATATATTTCCGTTGATTTATAGTATCTCACTCAGATCATTGTGTACGAGGAGTTATGATCATTTGAAGTTGACCCAAAAATTCTCTTTTGATGGGCTGAAGTAGATCGACCATAATTTTTTGCTTCGATAGACAAATTGGATGAAACTAATTTTATTGGAAAGAGGACTCACAGAGCTTTCCGTTGATATATAGTAGATCACCCAGATCATTATGTACAAGGAGTTATAATCATTTAAAGTTAGAATAAAAATATGTCAGGCCTCAGTACTTTTTCCTGCACGTTTTACTGCTCACTACTATTCACGGTTCGATCGGAATGTTCATAACTCGTCGCTCGGGTGTCCATTTTGGATGATCCACATATCGTTGGAAAGCTTATTTGATACTCTACGCAATGGTGGGTTATAATCTAAGACATTCCGCACGAAAAATTTATAATTCATTCTAGAAGATAGAACCCAATACGTTTACGCACAAAATTTCAACAAAAAATTTTCTGGGGTATTACAGGTATTCATATATCTGAGGGTCAGTTTGGTGATGCGCCAGCATGACCCTCATATTCTAGTTCATCTTAGAATTCGGTTCCTGCTCCTATGTATGTGGTGCCACTTCATGGGTCTACACCGACTCATTATCCTCCTATCACCGTGTCACCGCCATCACAGTACTATCGGACGATTGCTGGTACATTCGGACATCTACCATGTCAGTACCCCCTGTAACAGTCACTCACATTCGCACAGTGATTCTGTTGGATCTATTGGTTGTCAGATCTTCATCTTGGAGGCACTCCATCCGGTGCTTCAGATCCGCCCACGCCAGTGCATCCACCAGCACTTGCTCCGCGGCTCGGAGACAGAAATGATTATTAGAGGCTTTATCTTATTCCATATGAAACAGGGTAAGATTTTCAAATATAATAACATTATTCATTTTTCATTACTATATTATTATACTCTATGAAATTAATGTTTGATCTTGTGTTGTAGGTTTAAGCCGGATGCTGGAGTTAGAAAAATTGTGAGTAAATGAATTTGTCGGCACTTCAACGGCTATTGGACCAGCTGACAAAAGGTTCCAGAAAATTACAGAGAAAAAATATTTAAAGAATTTCAGGTAAGGATTTAACTTATCGACTACTTAACACATTGTTAGAACAAAAGATTGAATATTATATCTTTATTTTTATTGTAGAAATATTACTGGTGGGGTGATGCGAATGAATGTGCTATAAGGAGAAATTTTTACAGAAGAGCTAGATCCAGATTTAACGATCTATTGGATTATGCCAGAACCAACATGGTACGACCAGGGTTTATACTCGAACCCAATTGGCAACAGTATATTCGCTATTGAAATAGCGAAGAATACCAATTGTTAAGAAACAAAGGGAAAATAGCCCGGGCATCATCCAAGGGTGGCTCTCTACATACTGCGGGTGCAGTTAGTATGATTGCTGTAGAGGAAAAATGGTATGTAACTTTTACAGTTTTAATTGTTTGTTTTTATTTAAATTTTTAATTATTTGAAGATTAATAATTTTTTCATGTGCAGGAAAAAGAAAAGGGTAGGAAGATACCCTTCGATGAGCTATTCGAGGAGACGCATGTTAAGAAGAAAAAGAACCCGACTGATGAAGATGTCTGGGTTGAGCCTCGTGCAAAAGCTGCCCATGTAATAATTAAATTTTGAATTTATGAATCTTTTTCTCAAAGTTGATATTATTCAAGTATAAGTACTTTAATATTTTTTTACTATTAATTTAACTTTACTTTGAATATAGGACAAATATATGCAGCTCCTTAGTGAGTTTCGTAGTAATCAGCCTCCTGAAAGTTAGGGTGATCCAATACCCGAACATGTAGAGGAGGAGTTATGGGAACAAACTGTGGGTCCTGCAGTTAGAGGTCATTACTACGGATACCACAGAAATTATTTTGGCGATAATATTAGGTCTTCCTTCGGGCCTACATCCTATACCTCATCAGTTGATAGAGAAACCATTGAATTACTAAAAAATATGGTTTCTAAACTCACTGAGGAACTTGCTGCAGAGAGAGAGGGGGGCGCAGAAGGAGGAGGAAACATCATCACAAATCACGATGCTGCAGAGCAGTTCAACTCTTTTATTCAATCTGCATGGATTATTCCTCCATGTCCTGGTGATACAGTTCGGGCTGTAAAAGGTCTAGGCCCACTAGATGATATCAACACAGATGAGGAATTAGATCCTGCGTGTGTGGTTGAGGATGCAGAAGACGAAGACGATGATGATGCGTGGTAGTTTTTTGACTTTTGTATGTGTTGTAGTTTGATTTGGAGATAACTTGAAGTTTTTACATTTTTGTATGTTTTTAGAGTTGTATTGTATGATAGTTGTGTGGGAATACACTTGATTTTTTTTTTTTTTTTTTTTTTTTGTTGTTGTTGTATTGTATGAT
The DNA here is from genome assembly GCF_002878395.1 of Capsicum annuum. Lineage (NCBI taxonomy): Eukaryota > Viridiplantae > Streptophyta > Magnoliopsida > Solanales > Solanaceae > Capsicum > Capsicum annuum. The sequence continues at coordinate 190,967,799 of NC_061116.1, read as the reverse complement.
GTTGTTTCATTTGTTTTGTTTAGTTGTTGTTGTATTGTATGTTGTTGTTTCATTTATTTGTCTAGTTGATTGTTATTTTTAAAAAAAATTCCATAAAATCGATGTGGTCGGTTTTTACAAATAAATTAATTAATTAATTTTAAAATTAAATCGACCACTTGTGATTGGTTTATTTTGTATTTTTTTTATTTTTAAAATCTTTCTTTCTATTTTAAAAAAATAATAATGAATTTTAAAAATATATATATATTTTTAAAAACGACCACATGCTACCACACTTTTACCGACCACTCATTTTGATCGATTTTGTGATAAAAAATTTAAGAAAACCGACCACATGTGGTCGGTTTTCCTATTTTTTTTTAGTAGTGAATGAGGTTTGTTGGAAGTGACTGAACTTCATAGTCTTCCTTCACGGCTTCCCACAGATCAAATGCTTCCAGGTAGGTCTCCATTTTCACGACCCACATTTGATAGTTGTCTCCATCGAAGACTGGTGGTGCCATTGCTGAAAAATTGAACTCTCCTTTCATTGATGCACTCAACTAGTCTCACAGATTCCTCAAGAATGGAGCTCTGATATCAATTTGTTGGTATTTTTACAGTAAAGCTAAGTCAATTTTAGAAGAAAAGAGAGAAAACACACACAACTTATGCTTTAGGAAGCTTATCATTTTATTTTTTAGAATTACATTTAAAGACTTAAGAAAAAAATTAAAACTCCAACTAAGATCATAAAATCAAGCAACAAACGTTAACATGTTGAATCATGGAGTAACTAACTCCTAAAGACTAGGAAACTACTTTAAAATATTCAAAACAATAAATAAAACATGTGTAGCTTCTTAAACACGTGCATTAACAAGTAATTTCTTCGTCCGATAATATTTATCTTTATTGATTTGACATATAAATTAAGAAATAATAAATAATATGATAATTTTATTATTTTGCTCTTTGAGTATAATTAGTTTAATATTTTTTTAAAATACATTAAGTAATAAATAGTATTCCTCTATCCCAATTTATATGACTCATTTTTTACTTGTTTCTACATTTAGTAATATTTTTGCTTGAAAATGTCTGTGATTTTATAGTCACAAAAATATCTATGACTTATTTTAGACTAGAAGTTTCAAAAGTCTTTCTTTCTTAAACGTCGTGTCGAGTCAAACTGGCTCACATAAATTGAAAAGTTAAAAGTATTGAATAGTAAAATTAAATTAAGTAAAATATGATAAACTATTCATTGATTTTTTCAAACTGAATAAATATTATTAAATATCTACTTTTAATAACATGAACAATTATCATTAAACAAGAAAGTATAGTACGTAATTAAGCTTCTAAAAAAAGGAATGATTAATTATGATATACTTTAGACAAATCTCAAACTGAGAAAAGGAAAAGGAAACAAAGTGCTATTTAAAATACAGAATAATTCAAATCAGCTAAAGCACAAAGGAATAAGTTCATAAGATTTATTGGCACCACAAAGAACAATATATATACCATATGATTGGGGTGTGACAAGATTCGCCATAATGCTAGGTAAGTGGTGGATACCATGATTATAGACGAACTTAAAATTTAAATTTTATGAAACCAATCTTTAAATTTCTTTGACATATTAAAATATTCTACTTTCAAACTAATAATTTAAAGGAAAAATATTCAGAAAAATATCTTAACTTTCGCTGAATTTTCAGTTGAGCATACTGAACTTTGTGGGGGTCTACTATCTCTATTTTTTTCATATTTTAATGACATATATCTGCCTACTTGGAGAAGTGCGTGTAATTCACACACATTCAGCGCATGAGAATGTAAAAATTGTTATAAATTATTTTTTTTGTCACTTAATCCCTCAATTTTCTGAATTTTAATAATTTTTATTTATTTTTTTATTCGCTTTATCTTCTCTCTTCTTTTTTCTTCTCTTCAACAATGGAGTCTTCAACAAAGCACCATGATTGCACCATTGTTGAATTGAAATTGAACACAATTTCATCACACACATCCCAAATGGATCATCTTCAACACATCAATTCATTTTCATCAATTTGATTCAATTTCAACACACACACCAAATGGGTCTTCTTCAATTCCATCAAAATAGCAAAATTAACCTTCTTCAATTCCATCAAAATAACAAAATTAACCCATCATTGTCACCACCAACCAATCCACCACTGCAGCCGGAAGAGAATTTGTCGGCCAGGCATGGTAATGAGCTCATCACAAGCCACTGTGTTGGTTATGGGATCCTTGTGAAAGTCTCAAACATTTGTTTGCTAATTTTTGATTATTAGTTGTTTATTTCGTCATTTTGTTGCTAATCAATTATCACCTCAGATTGATAAAGAGAAAAAGAAAAATTCATGGCAATGTTGCCTGTGCTGTTGGTAATTTTGGCAATGATGGTCAAGATTTTGATGAAAAAATGATGAAAATTGATGAAAAAAATAAGAATGGAGAAGAAAGTAAATAAAAGTTAATTTTTTTTAAAAAAAACACGTGTAAAAACGAGATTGACGTGTTATTAGATCCACAACCGCCAAAATTAAATATAGCGTTTCGGAGAAAATTAAATTCACTTTTAAAAAGTTTTTGGGGTAATAGAACCCTCGCAAAGTTCAGTATGCTCAAATACAAATCCGATCAAAGTTTAAATATTTTTCCTAATTTAAAATATAACATTTATTTATTACTTTTTTTTTTTAAATTCACATCGAAAATATTGAATTCATATATTCGCCCGCATACGAGGGCGTGGGAGACCGAATATAACCGTGTAGAGATGGATAGGTGAGCCGTGTACCGGTCCATTAGTGCCATCTCTTTTCTTCTCTGAAGAAAAAGACTTCATTGAAATATTCTCATCGTCAAGTACTCAATGCACAATTGATTGGAGTAATATATAATTAATACTATATTATAGTATAAAGTTTCAACATATGTTATTGTGGTCACACTTTTTCTTCTTATGGTTGACAACCAAAATAATTAACTACTCATATTTGACTTGAATTGTTCGTTTGAACAGCCCAATCAATCTCAACGTATCACTCCTACTTTCCTATACAACTTCTTCGTTTTCATTTATTTGTATATAGATCTTTTAACTCATTTAAAAATATTTTTTAATAATTATTTTATTTTAATTTTTTATATGACATATTTAAGATTATAGTATTAATAAATATTCTAATACATTTTACATAATTTTAGTTAAGGACCACAAGATTCAAAAATTTATTTTATAAACTTCATATCAAATTAAAATCAGACAAATAAACTGAAACAAAGAGAATATGTCATCTCACTAAAATAAATAATAATAATATATAACCTGTACGATTGTAAATTTTGATATTTACAAGTAATAGTTTGATAGTGTTTTTTATTATAGCAAACCATATAGCTTATCCATGAAGGACATTCAACCGACTAAAAAGGAATGAATTGCCAAAGAAACACGTTTAATCAAAAAAAAGGTAGTAAGGACAAATATTTTTCATGAATAATATTCTTTTTTAACAGAATACTCTTTAAAATTGTGAATAGATTATTTATTTTTATATTTGATGCATAAGCATAAAAGATCTTAAAAATACAATGAGCGACGGGCGTTGAAAATTGGAATAGGGGATAATAGTCGTACAAATAAGTTTTACTGAACGTGAGAAAGGTACAATAAATCTAAAACAATATTAATAAAAATTGCTTCTTTTAATTTCATTAAAAAAGTTATTTTTCTCATTTTTTAGAGACTTAATCGTAAATTAATTTTTTTTTTTTTGAAATTTTAATCAATTATATATTAGAAGATAAAAAAATATTTTCCTCCGCAACGAAGGCAACCTTAATCATGACTGGCAATAAGAAGATGAGTTGCAATTATGAAGTATGAACAATTGAACATTAGCCAAGTCAACATAGCTCTGCTATCATTATCCATATAGCATAGCTAAATTTGTCAATCACTGGCTAAATAATCTTTTTTATATACAAAAAAGAAAACTTTGAACTATAGTACAGTATAACTTTTCTAAATAAAAATATTTTCTTTTAATGGTGGATTTAGCTGGTAAAAGAGGAAAGGATTTAATGATAAATCTTAATATGATCGTCCATCTCACTTTGTTTTAATTAACTCAATTACTTTTAATTAGTTGATTCTCCATTAAATATTATAGTCTTGGTAGGTTATAAGCGCGATTTCTTTTTTATATAAACACGAAACATGTAAAAATATGGAGGAGATATATCATAAAGTGTTTAGAAATAAAAATTATTATATTAAATGATTTGAAGAATTATAACTGACGATAAATTATACATTAATCAAGATTCGTAAAAATATAAAGGAGATGTATCATAAAATATTTTAAAATAAAAATTACTATATTGTGTGATTTGAGAAATTGTAATTGATGATAAATTAAAGATTGAGAATTAATCTCTTGATGCATTTTATTATTTTTTAATTACTGAAAGCATGACCTTAGATGAAAATTTCTTGAGTTCAGTATTATAAAAGGGAAATACTATTTTTTTTGGGTGATGTTGCTTTATTAGATAGACAACAAAGGACAAAATGACAACTGAATAAGTTTCGTACTCCTTTTCATATTACTTTGAACGTGATATTAAAATTAGTTATTTTGATTTACTTATTTAATTTTTAAAATTAAAAGAAAATTTTACTACTCACTTTGTTAATTTTTATTTGTAACATACTTCTTAAAAGTAATAAATAAAATGATAATTTTACTATATTATTCTTATTAATTATAAGTTATTGAGTGTTACATATTAGTAATATTTAATAACAATAGTAATATAAACACAAAGTGATAAATTATTTTTTAATTTTTTTAAATTGAACAAGTAAAGGTAAATAACTTGTAGTTTTAGTAAATTGGATAAATAAAAATGAATGAAAAGAATAAAAAAAATTTATTTCCACTTTTAATATTAAATAACTAAATAAAAATAATAGTAGTGAAATTCATTGTCTAAAAACATCATTGATAAAATTAAGAAAATTAAATATATCTCTAACTAAAATTTTCTTTAAAATATATCAAGTACACAAAAGTCAAGCAATATAAAACAGATGAAATAAATATCTTAATTAATATATGAATCAAAGATATTGTTCTTTGCAATTCAATTGGGATGTAAATGATTTTCCTGTCGAACTTTGTCTCAGAAGTGACGAATTCAAAATTTAAAGATTAAACAAATTAGGGCAAAAGTCACCATTATTTTAACATAGTCGTATGTTAAAATAATCGACATTGCACATAGAACTCTCTTAAAACCTAAAAATTGTGATAAATTTATTTATGTCGATTAATATAATTATAAAGAATCGTTTCACACAAGGGATAACTAATCTCAAAATGAGTTTATCTGATGTTTGATTTGGATAAAATAAATGGGTTGACTTACTGAGATTGTACTGTCTCTGTCTCAAATACTTGGCATGATTGTTTTTTGCACAACTCTTGATGAAAAATTAATAAGGGGTGTAAATTAACTAATATAACTTCATTTAATTTTGATTAGATAAACATTCTTTAACTAATATGAATATAGTTTCAAAAAAATAGTTAATTATCTCTTGAATTTTTAAACATACCAACTTTTTCCAAATAAGTTTTTTAGCAAACAAGTCTAATAATTTAAACTAAAAAATAATAAAAATATTATTTTTATTTTATTTTAAATATAAAATAATTAATTTCAAAATAACTTACTCCTAATAAAACTAATCGCAAGCGGCATAAACAAGAAAAGCTGGAAAAGAAAAGAAAAAAAAATAAAAAATCGAAAAGTTGGGTTCTAAGTGTTGTGGATTCTAGCAGCCAGGCACAACTCATTATCAGGTTGAGTGGTCAAATTCGATAGGTTCATGGCCACAGTCCAAAATCTTTACAAAATCAAAATTCTCTCTTACAATCCTTCACATCTCAACCCTCCATTTTGAAGTTTCAACGTTTCAAGATTCACTGTTTCTATCCCCCCCCCCTCCCCCGTCCGCCGGCCTCCCCCGAACCTTCGCCCCACGTTCTTGGCTGCCCCACAAACAAGTGTATGTACAACTATACAACATTGTTGTAATTTCTCATTGTGTTGCCTCCTCCATGCACTCTCTTTATTATTTATTATAAACCTCATTATATCTCTATTTTCAAATCACCATTCTCTCTCATTCTCTCTCATACAGACACACAGTACATAGGAATCTCCGTTGTGGGCTGTTTGGGTTTGTCTGCGTTGACATAAGGTTTGTTCTTGATCTGGGGTTTTGTTAATTCTTCACTTTGTTTACTTCTATACATGTTTTGTTGAAATGGGGTTCTTTGTTTTTCTTTTTGTAAGGTTTTGGGTTGTGTTAGATCTTATGTTTGACTGTAATGTAGCTAATGTGCCTTGATGTTTTTCTTGTTTAAGGTTTTTTAAGCTCCTTAGATGTTTTGGGTTTTTTAGTTCCTTAGATGATTGTTTCAAATGGTGTCTGATTAAATTTGTTTTGTTTCCTTAAATTTTGGTTGCAGATGGTTCTCTAATTTTGGACTGAGTGAGGTTTTAAATCCCATTTCTTGTTAGATCTGTCTGTTTTTAGAAACCCCTTGTTGTTGTTAAACCCTTAGACCTTGTAAAAATTCAATCTTGGAACTTCCTATAACCTTTGGACCTTATAACCTTATAAAAATTCAATCTTAGATCAGTGAGTAACCTTTTGAGCTTAAAGATTCCAATTTTGTATCCTTGAACTTCCTATTGTCTGTAGAGTTTGTTGAGTTCATCAAAATGAGTGAATCCAAACCAGAAGTGCCAGTTAACAACCCCCCTTCTTATGCAAGAAACTTTCCTGATTTCAAACAATCTGTGAAGCTGAAGTATGTGAAACTTGGTTATCATTACCTCATTACTCATGGAATGTACCTATTTTTATCCCCTTTAGTTATTGTCCTTGCTGCTCAACTCTCTACATTTTCGCCTAGTGATTTGTATGTTCTTTGGGAGCAGCTTAGGTTCAATCTCATATCTGTGGTCATTTGTTCTACCCTTTTGGTCTTCTTGTCCACCCTCTATTTCCTAACCCGTCCTCGTCCTGTATACCTTGTTAACTTCTCGTGCTATAAGCCTGAAGATGCTAGGATATGCACAAGGAAGATTTTCATGGAGAGGTCTAAGTTGACTGGTTCGTTCCCTGATGAAACTCTTGAGTTCCAGAGGAAAATTCTTGAGAGGTCTGGCCTTGGTGAATCAACGTATCTCCCTGAAGCTGTGCTTAGGGTACCACCAAATCCATGTATGGCAGAAGCACGAAAAGAAGCTGAGACTGTTATGTTTGGTGCCATTGACGAGCTCCTTGCTAAAACTGGTGTTAAGCCAAAGGATATTGGAATTCTTGTTGTAAATTGCAGCTTGTTTAATCCGACACCCTCGTTGTCTGCAATGATTGTGAACCACTACAAGCTTCGTGGAAACATCGTTAGCTACAATCTAGGTGGAATGGGTTGCAGTGCCGGTTTAATCTCAATCGATCTTGCAAAAGATCTTCTTCAAGTCCACCCCAACACATATGCCTTGGTGCTCAGCATGGAAAACATCACCCTGAACTGGTATTTTGGGACCGAGAAATCCATGCTGCTTCCAAATTGCTTATTCCGTATGGGAGGTGCTGCTGTATTGCTCTCCAACAAAGGATCTGAGCGAAGAAGATCAAAGTACCAGTTGGTGCATACTGTCAGAACTCACAAAGGTTCTGATGACAAGTGCTTTTCTTGTGTTTACCAAATGGAAGATCCCAATGGAAAAGTTGGAGTATCTCTGTCGAAGGATTTGATGGCAGTAGCTGGCGATGCTCTAAAGACCAATATCACCACATTGGGTCCTCTTGTGCTTCCCATGTCCGAGCAGTTGCTTTTCTTCGCCACCCTCGTGGGAAGAAAACTTTTGAAGATGAAGATCAAGCCTTATATCCCAGATTTTAGATTGGCCTTTGAGCATTTCTGCATTCACGCCGGTGGTAGAGCTGTGTTAGATGAAATAGAGAAAAACCTCCACCTCACTGACTGGCACATGGAGCCTTCAAGGATGACATTGTATCGATTTGGAAACACCTCAAGCAGTTCCCTTTGGTATGAATTGGCCTACTCAGAAGCTAAGGGAAGGATCAAGAGGGGAGACCGAACTTGGCAGATAGCATTTGGTTCAGGGTTCAAATGTAACAGTGCAGTTTGGAAAGCCTTACGATCAATTAATCCGGCCAAGGAGAAGAACCCGTGGATGGATGAGATCGACCAATTCCCCGTGGATGTTCCAAGGATTGCAAAAATCTAACAATCCAATGGCGCTTTCGTTTAGTATAGTGTTCCATCAAAATCGCAGATGATTATTCTTTTATCAGTTGCCATGTGCCATGATGTGCTGTTCAGTTGTTTCCTTGTGATTCTCAAGTTAGTCTATAGCTGATCTAATTCTATTTGAGAAGCTTAGATAGGGAATTCTACTTGCTATCAAATGTATTATGAGGATCAAGTAAGTGTTATTCTCATTTTGATGTTTCTGGATATCGAGTTTAGGATCATTAACTTATTGTTAATTTGGAATTCAGAGGGTAATTACTGAATATCTATGAGTTGATATTCGTGTACCTATTTCTTATTCGTGATTTATCCTAGAGAATTATTCATCATGTAATGTTGATTGTTTAATCAGTGCAACACAATGTGGACAGCAGTTGTTAATGTGTCAATGTGGACAACACAATGTTTTCAATATCCATTCCCTTATTCATTGAAAAGATACTAAAGAAAACGAAACAAAATTTCTCTTGTTTTTCTTTTTTTGGAAGAAAAATTAGGTGAAGTTACAACAACATTCCTCAGTGTAAACCCACAACCGAGGTCTGAGAAGGATAGTGCCACTACCTTTGTAGGTAGGATAGTGTGTACGCAAACCATGCCACTACCTTTGTAGGTAGGAGACCGGCAAAATTTATGTGAAGTTGAAGGTGAAATTGTCCACTTTCTTGCTTTGTTTTTAAAGGAGAAAGTGGTTTGAGATGAAAGGTATACCAGTTGTAACATTTTAACTTTAGTAACATTAACCAGGAATCCCAGGGAAAATTGAGTTTTCTTTCTAGTTCACAAACCAATATAATGAAGGAAGAGGAGAAATTTGACACTTAAGCCTGTGGTCCATGTATATTTTTCCTGTTTTAAACAAGCAGCTACTTTTAAGAGAAGAAAAAGGAAATTGCTTTATATATAAAGTTGGAATTTATAAAGTTCTAGGTTCTACTTAATTCATGAAAAATCAAGAAAATTAGACTTCTTGGTGTAACTCTTTACGCAAATTTTAGGCCAAAAGCTAACAATATCACTACTAAGCTGGTAGTAAGCGTTGGTAATTCAATATCGTTGATAGGTTAATCGGTGAGTTTTTCTACTAAAACATTACTACTTTTACAACAAGCACCGTGTTTAAATAATTTTTTTTTCTATTTTTGCAAGATATGTGAAACTACTGCACATGCATTTTCAAGTTTTTGTGAACATCGGAATATGGAAGACTTTTCTTTGATAATGTTTGGTTCAAAAATATTTTTAAAAGTTTTAAGATTTCTTTTTCTTTCGTACACTCATTGAAAGCAAACGTCACTGGCATCTCATTCTTTATAAGGAAATATCACGTTTACATGTGTTCTTCACTTGTGAAAGTCCTAAAATAATATTTTTTGTATTATGATAACAAAATAGGGGTGATTTACGAGAATGGATATTTTGCATGTGTCTACCATTTCACCACGTCAATGGAGGATAAATTGCAATACCCTCTCATTTTAAATTTAGGTGATACTACTTAATTTTGCATCAAGTTTAAAAAATATATTTTTAAAATTTATGAACTAATACACTTTGACTATAAATCATTTAAAGATATTTTTTAAAAAAAAGTAAATTATTTTTAATTTTGAAAAACTGATATTTTTATCTGAACTGAATAAAAAGAAAAGTATATCATCTAAGTTAGAAACATATTAATTAGCTGTAGGCGATAATTTAGGGTGGTATGACGCTGCCTTGTCGAAGCCTCGAAGGTAACATGCGGCCGCTGACATTCAATTCTTTAATTTATGGTGTTAACTTGATTTCCCCCTTATATTTATTTGCAATTGCCTAACAATTTTCATCATTACCTTTTTTTCCCTATTTTTTTTCCGTAATGTTTATTTAGCTGTTTAAGTTTCTAGTTCATAATTTGAAAAATGATGAGTGGGGAAGCCATCAATTTATAAATTTTTATGATCGTGATGTTTGGGTCAGTAAAAAATCACCTAGTGTTTATCTGTAAGAATTGAACCATGAGGTAGTTCATCCGACTTCATTGAACCTTTAGGCTACATTCTTGGGTGCAAATTTATTATTGATCTGGCGATAAATACTTTAATTCCTTATCAAATATAAAATTAATTTGATCGAGTTATATGCTTCGTTGAGTACCTCTATACGTTCTTCCGTTCTAGCATTGCAAAACTAAATTCTAGAAAATACAAGACTTTAAAGAGAGACGAGAGCCTCTTAATCATTAAGATATGGATGAGTTGTTATGCAGTGGATGGGCTGCTGCTCCACCCTTAATCAGAGGTCGAGGGTTCGACCCTGGGTATGGAGAAAACTCTGTTGGGAGCGCTGCCACCTTAATGGGCCCTGTAACGCGTGATCCGGATTAGTGAGGATTCCAATGCGGACACCGAACACCGAACGCCGAATGGAAACCAAAAAAAAATATGGATAACAATAACAAACCAAGAAGATTAACTCAGACAATGAAAACAAATGAGAAGATGCTATATATGAAGTACTTTTCCATTTGAAGTTGACTCGGTAGTTGCTTGACCAAGCAAAACTAAAATAATGAGTAACGTTTTTTCAATTTAGAACTATATTCATCAATTTGGTGTAACCAATTAGGCGTACTTGCTTTCGCCTATCCATGCATATAGCTAACTTCAAAGAAACATCATCCATATATATTTTCAATATCTACTATATTTCGTAAATGTGAAGTATACTTTTTATGTTTTTTTGACTTGTCATCTTTCATTTTACGAGGGTTAATTTGATTAATATTTGAAGTTAAATTAAGTTAGCTTAATTTAATATTTTTAAAATTTTCTGAAAAATAAATTTTAACCCTTTTAATATTAATATGATGAAAAAATATTAATTAAAATTCATACTGCTTGAATTTCGATAAGTGAAATTTAACAAATATATAAAAGTAAAAGGATGGGCAAAATATAGGGGTCATCATCGATGGCCACATTTTTCTTTTTAATCTATGCCTTTTATTTTGTAGTTTCTTTTAAGTTTATTATCAATGACCAGCATATTATGAAATTAGATGCTAATTCTGGAAACTTTGAAAAATCAATAATGTAGTCAAACACATCATGGTCTCTGATTCCCATATTTACAAACACGTAACCCTTTGTCGAAAAGGACGTAAATTTTTCATTTTAATTGTCAAAACTAGTTCATTGTCTACCGTACCATTTCAAGCTAAATCTCATCTTTTTTAGTTTTATGTAAAAAAAAAAAAAAATCCAAAAAAGAAAGAAGAAATCAGAATAATGGAAATTATAAAGCTTGAAATCATAGGTAGCATCAGAATCAAATATTTGATTCTAGAAAATAAAATAATCATTCACAACCAGATCAAATAAAATATTCTAATTTGAAAAGTCAAAGTATCTAAATTCATATGTACAAACTTGCACAACATCAATTCAAAATGTTTCTCTTCAATGAATACACAGATAGTGACCATTATCTATTTCTTTAATGCTATAAATATTACTAATTTGCTTCACGGATATGTTAAGAGGAAAAAAACATTTGCCTGCAGATGAAGGTGTCCAAGTTTCTAAAATAGCTGCTAATTCAACAGATCATATTTTTTGTTCGTTTACATTATTGACATATATTTTGCCGATTCAACGTATAATTAGTCAATGACTAATAAAAACTGACGGAT
>NC_061116.1:190876642-190952733 GCF_002878395.1 Capsicum annuum | reverse complement strand
ATCCGTCAGTTTCATAATAAATTTCTTTTACTTTTTTTTTAGAAAAGTAATTAAGCTTATAATTCTGTATAAAATGAACAAGAACAAATAGTAATATTAGTAATAATTCTTTAAATAAAATCGATGTAGTTTAAATTAGTTGTACTATGTCTTATGTCTAGCCATATTTCACAGGCTATTATATCGAGACTGGTCATAGAAAGTTATACTATATATAAATTGACTTTTAATCATGATTTGTAAGTGCAACGTCGTATTTTCACCAAATCCAGATAAAGTTTACCAGTATGTGTTAATGTACTATTGTACCCAGTTCATTCTTATGCTAGATTTGTTATAAATACTTATTCTAGTAAAAAGAATTATACCACGTACATAAGATTTTATGACAATGAACGTGAGTTACCAAAAAGGGAAGTTGAAGCAATGATTATGTTATCTCTGTGTAGGTGTATTTGGAATACTTACTGTTTGAAATCAATATTGAGAGAAGGTGTATTTGGAAGAGCAATGGCAGAAAGAGCAGCATTAGAAAAGACCATGGTGGTTCCTTCCTTTGTTGGTCTAGTTTTTGATGTTTTTGCTCTGTCAACTATCTTTATCTGAACTGTCTCTCCTTTTTTACATGCTTTGGGCAACACTGAGTTAATGCAACTGACTAAATATCGTCTCCCACATGCTGCTCCATTGTCCCATATCGCTTCCCCTGCTGCTGCAAACAAGTTGCTTGATGGGAATTGTGTTGGATCATTTCCAAAACATGCCGTCGCTGTCGTTGACAAATTAAAACGCGAGAGTCAGTTTGACTAATTTTTAAATCTAAAGTGGATTAGTGGCGGAGCCACAGCCGACGATGGATGGTCATATGAATACCCTTCGTTGGAATTTTTTTTCGAATATATAGTTTAAATATAGATATTTATGGTTATATACATGTTGTTGCACACTCTTGACAAGCTTGAGAATCATAGTCCAGTGGTCAAGAGTGTGCATTTCTGCATCAACAACCCGGGTTCGAACCTTGGTAGGTGAAACAGTGTTTTATTTTCTTTTTTTTTTTTAAACAGTTCTTTGCCCAAGTGAAAATATGAACACCCTTAACCAAAAGTCTGACTCCGCCAAGTGGATTATAGTAAAATCAAGTACATGGGTAGTAAGACATTCGGTATATATAGTTTAAGGGGGATTTGAATGAAACTCGTCAAACAATTAGGGACGAGTGTTTAGGTATTCTATCATTTACAAATTCGATTATGTGAATTCTTACTGTTCATGTCGGTCTCAATATACAATAGTAATGCAAAAGGAAATTATTCGCTATTATGGACAGATCTGATCGATATGCTACCTACATTACACCCTTCGAAGGGAGGTTGTAACGTAGGTAGGTTGTCTACATTACAGTCTCTCTTGGGATGCCACCTTGTTTGAACCTGTATGAACGTGACCTAAAATGTTTCGTGCACCTAACTGCCTTTTTTATTAGCACAGAGAATTTATTTTTAAAAAAAGAAATATGAGAGGTGTAATTTGAATGAAACTTACGTGTGTATGGTGGGTGATACTGGCTGGCAGTTCCAAGATCAGCTTGAGAAGCTTGAATGAGGTGAGCAAATAAGAAGAGTATAGGCAGCCATGATGAAGGCTTTGACATCCTAAAATAGCAAAGGGAGTTTCATAAATATATATATTTGGCTTTTTACAGTATGCAGTCTTTTCAACGTATATATATACAAGAAATAATGAATGTGATACGGTTAGCTTCTTATTCTTCTTTTATATTTACTCAACGAATTTTTGGTCAACTCTCTTTTAACTATACAAATTCTCGAAGTGTTAATCGAAATCTGCAACCAATGACTTTTAAATGATGAATTCGCCTCTCGCTCATCCAAAGCGTACCAAATCCGACAATTAATATTGGATCTCCAATTCGGCAAAACTCAATTTTTTCAATTAAATCGTAAATATATGTACGAAAATAAGGTAAGTAGAACTATTGATGATATACATTTCAAAGTTCTATATTCTAATTCATAAAATTCACAACGTCTAAATTTTGAGTCTGTCACGACATATATATATATATATGTTTTAGACATTCATGATAGACTTTAAGTTTATTGGACATATTCATGATATATTTTAAGTTTATTGGTTATTCATTTAAAGTCAACCATATATATTAGGAGAACTAGGTTTAAGTCTTTAGTATTCTACTTTTATGAATTTCTTACATCCAGAAATTAAAAGAAATCCGTACTATGAACATACCATCAATGTGTAGAGAAAGGAATAGAGGGCCAAGTGTACCTTTCAACAAATTTGAAAAGAGAAACACCTATATGGCAGGTAACACAACTTTTCACGTAGAGAATGGAGAAAAAATTAATCAAGACTTTACTAACAAACCACTAATAATAAATGTAACGCATAGTATAATTGTAATGTGTACACATTAAGTACCAAAGTTTTGAGATTGACATTGCTTTAGCAATATTTGACTTTTTATTGACTTTTTAAAATACTCTCATTTTTCGCTATTTTTTAATTGAATTTTTATTTTTATTTATCATTTTGACAACAAAAAAAGATAAAAGAATTTTTTATATTTTATTCATACCATTAATTATTTATTCTCCAAGCTATTTTCAAAATATATTATTCTAAACATCAATAAATAGAGTTAGTATAATAAAATATTCATATCAATAATTATTTTGTACGTGTATCATATTAAAAGTGACTAGTAAAAACAAACGGAGGGATTACTATAGTAGATTTTTTGAGTTTTTGACTTTTAGAGAAAATAATGGATGTATTAGCTCTCCATGTATTATTAATATCTTATTTGATACACTTATTTAATCTATGTATAACTAATACAAATATTAATTATATATTCTATTGTGCATTATGCTATGTATTGCTAATACATGTATCCTTGGTATTAACAATGCAAGGGACTTTAACTCACGCATAGTATGTTTAAGGACAAAATAACCCTTCAAATTTCAATACCCAAATTCAACATCACTTTCATTATATTTATGGGTGATTTTTTTGTAAATAACTTTTCCTATTTAAAGATATGTTATGTAAGTTCTTTTGACACATTAAATCAAATACGACATAAAAAATAATTTCAGCATAACTAATATTAGTATTATGTAAATATTACTAATACATTATATTTTGCATTTTTTTGTAGACAGTATGAAATGACGCCTAAAGGTTTTGTGTTCATATATTCCGTTATTAATAGATGTTCCGTTTTAACTTTCCATCCATTATTATTAAAAAAAAAAAAGGATAAAACAATATTCCGTTGGTATATATAAGTGTGAGTTAGCACACACCACATAGTTGTCATGTGTGCTTGTTGGAATTTGTAGTTTGTTTAAGGGTGTTTTAGGTATTTTGTATTTTATTTTTCTTTGAAGTTGTTGTACTTAGATGCTATATGCATGTGCTTCTTTTACTTTGGACCATAAAGCCTAGGATAGGTTGGGTTTATTACCAAAAAAACTGTGTTTTAGCTTTCCAGCAGGTAGGTTCCACTTATTATTTTGGGATCTTTTTTTAATAGTTTCTAATTTATTTGTTTCAATTGTTTTTTCAATATATACATGGACCCATATTTAATTTGTTTTTGTTATATGAGACCTACTTAAATTTTTTGACACATATTTTCATAGCAATTTTGCTATATCACTTCTAATTAATTATTACGAGTCATTTAATATATATCTGTTTCGCTACTTAATAGTGATATTTGGTTGACTCTCAAAATTATATCTTTATCGTTTAAATTTGATAGAATAAAAAGTATATAAATCACAACAATTAAAAACTTAAACTATTTTTAAAATATAATTGACTATCAATGCCACAAAAGTTTGAACATGGAAAGTAAAATAAATTATAATAGCTAAAAGCTTAAAATATTAAATTGCAAGTCTAAAAAAGTATTATAAATTACAATAGCTAACAACTTAAAAAAATTTAAAATATATTAAAAATATAACTGATCGTCTAAATTTTAATGTAATTATTTTATTTTTAATTTTAACTTGTTATATATTTGAAAAAATTATAATAATTATTAATTTAAATTATTTGGAGACAGACAAAAAGTTTAGGTTAACTCAAAATTTTAGCGGTGCAACATCAATTGAGATATACTATTTAAATATTTTGTGAAAAGTAATATAAATAACAATAATGCAACATTAATTGGGATACATTATTTGAAAATTTTATTAAAATAATATAAATCACAATAATTATCAATCTAAAAATATTTAAAAAATGTATAAAAAAATATGTTTGACTTTTTAGATTCAACCGATGTCATATTAATTGAGATAAAGATATATTATTTGAAAATTACGTAGAAAGTCGCATAAATCATAATATAATTAACAATTTAAAATATCTAAAACTATATATAACAAATTTGATTGATTTTCTCAAATATTTGATCAGTATCACATAAATTGGGACAAAAATAACATATAACATTCGAAAAGTAACATATTGGGCCTGTACTTACACGAGCTCCAATATCTAGTTACAAAAGCGAATTCAAAATCTAAAAGTTTACGATTGAATTATGTTCGTGCATTCTAGAACTATGCATTTTCTTAAGAAAATAATATTCGGGAAGGTACAGTTAAGCAGACTATTTCATAGTGCATGTGAATATAGCTGGATTAATACATATACAAAGAGAACGAGTCATGTGAAACAAAATGTAGAATGGCATAAAATCAACTTTTTGGGTCAATGAACGGCTGCCGATTTCTTAGAAAGCGTTAATTTGGCTCCAATTAATTAATTAATTCGAACTAGGTTACATATTTTAATTCAATATTTTGATAGTTTCTACATTAGATAATTCTATGTATGAAGATTTTGCTTCAATTATCTCTGTTATTCACATAATTTTCAAGAAATTATAGATTTTTTGAGATAGTATCAAGGCAAAATATTTAAATATGTCGTTAAATTATTAAAAATAATTTATTTGGATTATCAGGTATAAGTTTGACTTATTTATGTTATCGCCTTTAAAAATTCATTTGAATCATTATTTTGCAACGGTGATTTTGTAAAACTATTTTTGCTACGTGACCTCTTATTAGAAATTCATGTCACCAAATCTAAATTAACCAATATTACTTAAATAAAAAAAAAGTCAGCATCATTCAAATAAAATTCGACACAATTAATGAGTTTAATTTTTCTTTTTAATTAGTCCGGTTTTTATTTTTAATGAGTTCAATTTTTATTTTAACATTGTGAATCAAATTTTATTTTAATTAATTTAATTTTTTATTTTTGATTCTAAGTAATATTGGATGATTTAAATTTGGTGTTGTGAACCTCTAATAAGATGTCACGTTGTAAAAATAATTTTACAACAATCACCGTTATATTATAATGACACGAATGAACTTTTCTCAAGAAAAGTGATATAATTGAGTTAAACTTTCAAAGATAGTAACATAAGTAAGACAAACTTATAATAAATGATATAAATGAACCATTTTGAGCATGTAAATAGTTATGTTAGCACACTAGAAGATGTTGTATAATAGACTCATCAAAGCATAATCTTTAAACAATTCTCAATTTTAGTTTTAAATATTGAATCTCATACAGTTGAAGTTCTCGAGAATCAATCAAAAATCAGAAGGATTATCGGAGTGATGGACGGCCAGAGAAATTACTATTTTTCAAAAAGCAACTTGCAATTTTCATATGAATTTTATTCTACAACATTCTTTATGTAGCTGGATCCTAAAGTTTGGGCTGGTCATAGATCCGTACATTTACCAAACAAGCCCTTTTGATGCGTCTAGATAGATCCGGCGGGCATTGAGGGGACCGATAGTGGAATCGAAAAGCCCAAAGAAAAGTAAAGATTAAGATATGACGTATGTGAAGTTGGTGAAAAGTACGAAAGAGAAGAAAAAGTGGGCAGTTAGAGAAAGATATAAGGTAGCGAAGTTAAAGGTTATAATGGCAAAGACATCTTGTATGTTGAATTAGAGGACAGGGAGAAGAAGTTTCACATGCTAGCCAAGGCGTGATTAATGAGGGTCTATGACCTAGATCAAGTGAAGTGCATCAAGGACGAGATCAACAAAGTATTGGTGGATAAGACATTCATAAATAGAGATGACAGTCATATTTTCATAAATTTTTGAACGAAAGAGATAGACATATCATGCTGGGGTTTGGAGCAACCATAGAAGCATCACGATTTTGGGTGTTGTATGTATGTATACAAGGGCAAAATAAGTTAAAGGATGCTATTCGTAGTATGCGTAAGAAAAGTGCAATCGGGACATATGAGATGAGGCTTGATATGCATATCATCCAAAATAGAGATAGTTTCAAGCATATGAGGTGTATTATCTAAGAAAATGGGGAGATTAAGATCTTTATTTTTTGCCTCTCATAATAATTAATTTTTTCGTGGGGTATAAGTTTATATTTTTATATCATAATATCTCATAAGTTATGTTCGGACATGACTTCAATTTCTAAAGAACTTATGAGCACTAGTCATCTGTTTGATTGTTAATCCATGAGAAATTTTATAAAATATTTTTATATGGTATATATATAGCCCTAATACGGAGAGAAATATTAGATACTTAAATATAAACTATTAAATAATAAAAACAAAGACTTAATAAGGAATGGAAGTATTGGATTATGACATGTTTATCAGCCAATTTT
Source organism: Capsicum annuum (assembly GCF_002878395.1). Classification (NCBI taxonomy): domain Eukaryota; kingdom Viridiplantae; phylum Streptophyta; class Magnoliopsida; order Solanales; family Solanaceae; genus Capsicum; species Capsicum annuum. The sequence goes on along the minus strand of NC_061116.1, from coordinate 190,945,980 downwards.
AACCCAAATAACAATTGGTCCATTCAATTATTAACTCAATCTATTTTGATCTACCCATATAAAATCCTTAATTTTAGATTTCTTTAGGAGTTTACAAGATTGAGGTCAAGATGTACCCCATTACCTATTCCTCTGTGTTTGTCCCTTTAATTTGAAAATCAATCAAGATAAAACAATGTTAAAGAATTGTTATTAGCCAAATCAATCACATGTAACTCACAACCAAAAAGTGTGGGAAGAATATAGGGGGTTAAAACTAAAAATCAAGTCATTGAGAGGAAACATACCTTGATAAACTTTTGATGCAAGAGATGAATAATGACTGCAAAATAATTTGAAGAATTAAGCAAAGACAGGAGATTTAAGAATGGGTATTAAAGGACTTAAAAAGAAACAAAATCTTGAATTTAATTGGATTACTAATTATAAGATTCTAGATAAGTATCACATTTACCTCCCAAAAAAGAAACTTAGAAGCAATCAATTAGATTATTGATTGACGGATTAAAAACGTAACCTTAAAAGCAAAAGTTAACAAAATAATGAATGGCATGCTTTGGGTTGGCAAAAATAGTATAAGAAAATATGATCCATCCAACTTATTTCAGCGCCGATCCGTTCATTTATTAACTTAATTTATATTAGTTCAATTTATTAAGTCCATTTAAAAGTTAAGTTTATATGCAACTTAAATTAACTCCTCGGAAACTTTGATAATTTTTTTTATAAAAACATTATTTTTGTTTAATATGTTATATCATCATAATAAAAAAGAAATAATTTTATTAGGTATTTTAAAAATTACAAAAGAACAATCAAACAATTGAGTCATGACCTGCTTTGTAGCTCATTTTTGTTCAACTCTTCAGCTAACTTTTCGACGAATCATTTATTAATTTAATCTATTTTGATTCGCCCAAATAAAACTCAAATCACTTATTAAACATCCTAGCATGCGTGTATGTTGGTGTGAAGTACTTTGATTTGACTGGTTGAACTTAATTATGTTTATTGGACGAATTATAAGTGGATTAATTGACAAAAATGAAAATTAAACCCCCAACAATTTGCTTCTTCCATATCAAGTTAGTTCTCCATACAGAAAGACGTTGGGATCCAAAACCCAAAAAGAATAATCTATATTTTCTACGTTTACATGATAACATTTCGATATTATTTCTAATTGTGGAACAAAAACTAATAGATTTCTATACAAGTTTTAGATCATACCCCAAACTTTAGCAGTATAAATTATACCCTGAAGAAACTAGAAAGGGACCTAAACAAAATTAGTGGTGTAATTGTAAGATAACTATACACTTTGGTAAATTAAAGTGAGGAAACTTTCAGAACTTTTAACAAAATTAAAAAATTATTTACAAGCAACTAGCATAATAATCATATTTACAACCGATTAACCTAACAATTATATCAAGTAGTGTTTTTTTCTTTGAATGATTAGGCATGACATGGGACTGTTACAGCTTACGGAAGCCATGATCCTTGATAGGAATGTGATGAGGACGTGAATTAGGGTAGATGGTTAGTGGTTAAGAGTGTGCCCGTAATAGTAGGGAGAAGTGTTTTGTTTGTATTTGTGCCTGTAGTTTCTAGTTCGTAGAGTTCTGATGATATTTGTGATTTCGAATAGATAGTTATAGTATTACTCTGTCAATATCTTGTTTCTTTTGTTATCTAGCGTGTGTTATTCGATTTTATTATTTATTTTTATGTTTCTTGTTTGTTATACTGTTATTTGTCCCGAACCGGGGGATTTATCGAAAATTGTCTTTCCACTTCATCTGAGGTAGTGGTATGGACTGCGTACACTTTATCCTCCCAAAATCTCACTTTATGAGAATACATTGAGTATGTTGTTTGTCGTAGTTATTTTTTTGAATGAATACAACAACAACAATAACAAACCCAGTGTATTCCCACCTAGTGGGGTCTAGGGGGGTAAGATGTACGCAGTCCATACCTCTACCTCTGAAGAAGTAGAAAGACTGTTTCCGATAGACCCCCGGCTTAAGACACTAGAATTTTTTTGAATGAATGTGGTTGAAAATTGTTAACTAAAAATATCGTAACGATGTTATATGCAAAATCTGAGGAAGATTGGAGGTGATATGAATGAAGTTTGTCTCTCGAAATCAAAGCTGAAATATGACATGAAGCTATCCCTATAACAATGTGTATCATGTGTATATATCACACACAAATGTTCACAGATGTGAAAAATATACATGATATGTATGAGATACACATATGTATACACCAGATATACAAATATATTCAAGCATTCTATATGTACATGTGGATACATACACATTGTGCTTCAACTTGTCTTCTTTGATGCACCAAATTAAAATTTTGACTACCACCTCTTAAAATCAACCCTAAATAAGCTCAAAATTTTGTGTAAGTTTCACACAATTACTCTTAACAAGATTTTGATTACTCAATTCGAATTACAATATTTTTTCAGATTTTGATTTTTATATATGAAAGGTCCTAGCTCAATAATAGTGACTTTCAATGGCTTCTTCCAAATTCGGTGATCGAATGGTGGTACTACTGCGTAGTGAATGAATTATGAGGAAGACGGTAAATTTTTTGACAATCGTTTACTGTGTAATGAGAAGAAATATAATTAAATAATATACATAATTAATAGTTGATCCTTATGCTTTAATACTTCCTCCGCCTGTTTATGTGAGATCTCTTTTCATTTTAGTCAACCCCAAAAGAATGACACATTTTTTATATCTAATAGTATTAACAATTTTATTTTAAAATACTCATTTTATCCTTAATTAGATGTTTTATAATTATAACCACATAAGTCTATTTATAGCTATTTAATTAGTTTTTTTAAATAATCATTAATATTTTTAATAAACATAATAGAAAATATAAGTAGAAATCAAACTATATAATTAAATATAACTTCTTATTTTTATAAAATCAAATAATAACTTACAATTTCTTTAAGTTTTCATTATTAACATTAAAATATCAATATTCTAATGCGTATTTTAACATCAAGTCTAACACATTCTCTTACATTAAACAACTTATTTTAGTATTTCTCCTTTTCTACTTTATTTGAAAATTATACAAGAGAATAGGATAAAATTATAAATATCTATTTTATTAACATTTTTTATAGAATCATACGAATCAATAAAGAATACTAATTCAAAATTGATCTTAAATACATTTAAATTTATTTTATGGGTGTTTAACAGACTAAAATAAGGACCTACTCGATGAACGTTTTAATGATTCATAAAATTAAAGAATTGTCCTTATGTCTTGTCTTTTATACATAAAAAATAGGAGATCAATTTAATATAGTAAGCAAAAAAATTCGTTTAAAGGGATTTATCTACCAGTCGAGGAAATTTACTACCTCAAATAAAGAGAATTAAAAGAATTAACAAAAGTTAACATGATTAAAGTAGTTAATATTACATTTCTAAATAAGTTGTTTAAAATAATTTTAACAGGTGATAGTAAATAATTATGTTTCCATAACTTATATTTATGTATTGTAAATCTTTGTATGATATGTATCATGTGAAATTTTGAAATTATGGAGTAAACACATTGTGTTTGATAGATAAACACCTATTCAATATTTATGAGTATTTTTTATTATTTTACTATAATATAGTAGTATAGTTACTTTATGCAATTAAATATGTGGCCAAAATTAATTTTACTTTTTTTTTTAATCTTTTATGAAACATATGTGAGTATTTGCACATCCTCCTATAAATTACGTCTCCCTTTATTTCAATTTATATCATTTTGATTAGACATCAAATTTAAGATATATGAAAAAACTTTGCAATGCTTTAAATTATCTTTAAAATAAATAAACTTTAAATAGAAGAGTATACCTTTGTGGACTTTTTGACAAATAATTGAAATTCAACATGACTAAAATCTTGATAATACTATAAAATACTAATAAAATAAAATTGTCAATTCTTCCTTAGAACTAATTAAGAAGCAAAAGGTGTGGTGGTTCAACACCTCACCCTTTAAGCAAGATGTTGGGAGTTCGATCCCCACCTCTGGTGAATGGAGAAAATTATGTGGTTAGTTTCCTACCGCTTAGTGCGCTGACAGTGGAACGGAGGATTAGTCTTACGGCTGCCGGCTGTGGGGATACCTTGGGAAACCAAAAAAATAAAATAAGAAGCAAACTATATCATTAGAATTGAGACATAGGATGTATTAAAATAGACATTCCAATATAATTTATTTAATTCTTTCTTATATTAAAATACACTTATAGTTAAGGTGTGTGGAATTCATGTGAAAGATTACATCATATGACATTGAAAAAATTATAATGAAATGACCATTATATCTTGTAAACTTTAAATAGAAAAGTATACTTTTGTGGACTTTTTGACAAGTAATTAAAATTCAACATGGCCAAAATATTAATAATGTTATAAAATACTAATAAAATAAAATTGTCAATTCTTCCTTAGAACTAATTTTAAAAAAATGTATCATTCGAATTGAGACATAGGATGTATTAAAATACACATCTATATAATTTTTTTTTTTTAATACATATTAAAATAGACTTATAGTTAAGGTGTGGAATTCATGTGAAAGGTTACATCGTAAGTGACATTGAAAAAATTCTAATGAAATGACCAGTATGTCTTGTTTTTTCATTTAAAAAGAGTTATAATGGGGTTCACATAAAAAATTATGAAAAAAATCTTATATCCTTTGTTATATTGTAAGTGTTACCTTAAAGATAAATTAATTTTAAGAGGAGAGAAAGCTCGTTTGAACACTTTGATTGAAAAAAATATTTAAAAGAAATAAATTTCAAAGATAATTTCTCTTTAATTTAAAATTATTCTTCTCATTTGATTCAACTATATTATTTTTAATAAAAAATTATCATATTATCATAATAAAGTATGAACAAGACTCACTACTTAAATTACATTTTAAGGTTTAACAAATTATATTTTAAAATTATTTTAGACGTCCTGAAAAAGTTCAACTTGAATTATTTTTGAATGCTGTGAACTGGGGATAGATGAATGCTTGTAGATGTTTGTTTCTTCCTTCATTTTAAAAATAAAGACCTGTTTTTCGTTTTAATTTGTTTAAAAAAGGGTGATTTTTTTTTTTTTTGACAATACCTTTTTAGTTTCAACTTTTCACGTATCATGCTTAGAACCACAAGATAAAAGACATTTTGATACATTTGACATAACTTTAATTCATGACCACAAGATACAAAATTTTCTTTTACTTTCTTATACTTTGTGTCAAATTAAAATAGATTATTCTTTTTTACATGAAGGGAATAATTTATATGTTTATTTTTTTATTACTCTACTAAATAATTTACTATAACCAAATGTGCAAAGAAAATATTTAATTCATACTTGCATGTGGACATTTCATTTGAATAAAATGAAATTAAAAATTTATCACTTATTAAAAAATCCGAAAATGAGTATTATGTATTAGAACTCACAAAATACATTTATAGAAAGTTGTGAAGAAAATTATGGGATCCACGTGAGATATTATACAACTTTGAAATATAATGGACATTTACTGAAAGAGATTTTTTTTGGTCATTAAAAATTAATGTACAAACTTCAAATTGTACAAAGAGATGAGGCTTCTAGAATTATGTTGAGTATTAGTGTGAAATAACTATATTGTCTTTGGTCATCCTCTAACTCGCCTTTCTATATATATAAAAAAATTATATCTATATCTATAATCTATAATATATTAAAAGTGTGAAGACCCTTAGAAAAATGATTTAAACTTTTTATCCTTCATTAAAAGACTCTTCTTTAGATAAAACTATCTTTTCACTATTTTTTAATTTATTATTTAATTATTTTTTATTATATTAACTACACTTCCTCAAATATATGAGACTCCTAAAATATATGGTAGGAGAATTAAGAATATTTTTCTTTTTATTAGACTTCCTAAAATAACGGGACTCCTAAACTATATGGTAAAAGAATTAATTAATATTTCCTTTCTACTATTCAATTAAAAAATACTTCTAAAATAAAACTGTATTAAGGAAATACTTTTATAAATAGTCCATTCAACAAGGGTCTTTTCAGTGTTATTAAAATATTGACAACGTAGTAATTTTTGTGAATTTTTTTCATTAAAATGTCTTTTCTTCCTTCTTACCCTCTTCAATTTATAGAAAGCTAAAAAGGAATCCACCTTAGAGTGGGAAATAGAAAAATTAATTATTGTTCCAATCTTGAAAAAATTGGAGTTTTGTGGACTTTGAATCTTGAAGAATGAAGACTAATTTAGGTAGCAGAAAGATGAACTAGCAATTGACAAGGTGGACTTAATTAACAAAAATACGTGTGACACTACTTTTATTGAACCACATTAAAAGATTAATTTTAATTAGATCCAACCCAAATTTATCAAGTTTACACCAAATTATGACAACCATAATTAGTTTATTAAGTGTAAATTTCATAAATCCCAACATTTTAGAAGTAATTACATTCCATCTCATTTTTTTAATTAGTTTAGTCTCTCTCCCGTTTAATATACATTCTTTAAAAGGCATATACATAACAAGTAATGTATATTGTAATCTGTTAGAGTCCTAGAAAACAGGGAGTAACGGATATTCAACATTCATTGACGTAAATGACGCAACTAATTTAATACGTGAATTACTGTATCCCATAAATCATGTTTCATAAACGAAATTTTAAATTTTAAAAATCACAAATATTTAAAAACGCGAATCTGAAGTAAAATCATAAATCAAAAATCAACTTTCATCTTTGTTTTTTGTTGTTTACTGAAGAAAGCAAATTATTTTCAATTATTGAAGATGAATATTGTTATTCTTTTAAGGTACTTGGGTAAATAGAGATCTTAAACAGAATATGTAGATTATAAAAGTGAAGGGATTGTTGTTGCAGAATCAATAAATTATTTGAGGTTGATTTCGTCGATTGCTGATGAACTAAACATTGACGAAACTCAAAAAAATATTGATGTACGTTATGTTTTTGACGGGAATGATTCACCTTTTCATATCCGTTACGATAATCACGTACGATTGTATGTCGAGTTGAAAAAAAATCAACCGATGTTCATGATGCATCCATTATGTATTTCAACAACAGAAAAATGTGAAGATGACATATTGTTTGATAGGAAAACAAGACCTGTGAATTGCCTGGAAGGTGTTGAATCTGATGCTTTGACTTTATCTGTTGCTGAGACACAAAATTAGTATGCTTTGTATGTACTAGAGGCTGAGGATAACTTGATATGTGATAGCAAGAGCATTGATGTAAAGGTGAAACAGATGTATAAGGATAAGAATATGCTTGTTGTCGAAATATAAGGTGACTAATGGATTCAATGTTAGAGCAAAACGATCAGACAAAAAAAAGGTGAAATCGTATCTTTTTTATACTAAGCAGTATGATATATGAAATCATTGAATGTTTTATATTATTTTTTTTTAAAATAAAATGTTACATATAGTTGCATGAACATGTGCATATTTTTGTTCTAAAACTAAAATCGAAAGACAAATTATCGGTGTGACCTTTGCAATATCTGTTTGTTAGTATGTTGAAGTTATGTATGTTTATGTGAGGTAATGAATTTCAATTTACAATTTTTTTTATTTTTTGAAAAGCCATCGGATACATACGACAAAAATGATTACCATTTTCTTCATTATTAATATTTCTGAGGTGCTTGATTTAATATACATATAAGTTGATATGTCTATGATTTTAATTGTTTATATTATCAGTTTTGGTAAGGGAAATATGTTATGTATATTAAAACATATACATAAGTAATTATGTATGTGTAAACATATACATAACTGGTAACATGTCAGTAGATGTGTTATGTAATCCATAATCTGCATACTTCGTTTTTAAAGTTTATTACGTGAATTATTAGATTGTATATAGCTTTCTTTGATGAAATATTATGCATGTCTATGTTGTATTATAATGGATTTGTAACAATTAAATCGTTAAACTTATGAAATGATGCAAAATAGTATTTTTTATATTTCAACTACACTCCTCTATTACAATGAGAAATGTACACGGAAGTTGAAAATATCTAGTTACAAAAAAATAGATGTTTTTATGATTTGAAAATTTAATCCAAAACATACATGCAATTTGAGGGATAGGGCACTGCAGAATATTTTGGCGACAACTTCTTTTGTATGTGAATTCACAGCTCCAAAACTAGTTAACTATAAGAGAAGGCATACACCGGGGTACATCATTGAAGAAATGAAAATTGTATATGGTGTGGATATAAATTATATGAAATCATAGCGTGCGAAGGAGCAAGCCATCGCTTTGCTGAGGGGCGGACCTGTGGCTGGTTATAGACAGATGCCGAGATACATTTATATGTTAAAAAATGTATATCCTAATTCGAACGTTGCAATGCACAAATCATGGGATAATCGGTTCATGTATTTGTTTATAGCATTGCATCCCATGATAAGGGGTTTCGAGTATTGCAGGCCTGTTGTTGTTGTTGATGATGCACATTTAAGTGGACCGTATCAAGGTACTTTTGTCTCAGCAAATACTCTTGATGGTGCAGGTATGTGAAAAATCATAAATCCTTGATTTTTTTTTTTTAAACATTCATTGTATTTCATTTTTTTTTTTAAGTTATTGAAAAAAATTCATTAATTTCTCTTTTGTATGTAAAAAAAAACAGTAAAAATTGTATTTATTATCACATATGTAGTTGTGTATATTCTAATTACATATGTTAACTATGTATATGTTATCATATACATCTATGTATATGTTAAGACATATAAAAATTTTGTCCAGTAGACTTTAAAATAATCTCGTTGTTCTTCTACTAATACAGTTTTTACTTAATTTAGGATGCATATTACCACTTGCATATAGGGTTGTGGATACTGAGAATGATAATTCATGGACATGGTTTTTCAATCAGTTCAAAGCTGCATTTGGTGAACGTAAAAACATGTATGTTGTTTCTGATAGGAACGAAAGTATTATAAAAGCTGTCAGTGTTGTATATCCAAATATCCCACATCTTGCGTGTATATGGCATCTTTAGAAAAATGTTTGTAGTTACTTTCGTAAGAGCAAAGAAAGTATCAGTGATTTATTTTATTCAATGGCTAAAGCTTATAGGAAAGATGATTTTGAATATTTGATGGCTAAGATTGAAAAAACTGATCCGAGAGTGAAAAAATATTTACAAGAAGCTAGATATGAAAAGTGAAGTAGATGTCATTCACCGGTAAATAGAGGTCGGATGATGACCTCGAATATTGTTGAGTGTATTAATGGTTGTTTGGTAGAGGCCCGGGGATTGTCAATCTATGGATTCTTAGAAGAAGTTTGAATATTATTTGGTTCTTGGAACTGTAAGAACAGTGAAATAGCTTCTTATACAAGTACCACTTTGGGTCGTCGATTTGAAGAAATTCTTACTCTCAACGGCGTGAAAGCTTTGAGAATGACGGTATGTATAAGCTTTAACTTTTTGAAATGTGTATTTATATGTATTATTTGTTTGAATGAAAATAAGTGTATTTAAATTTATATTTCCAGTAAAAAATATTTGGTTGCAATTTTGTTATTTATTGTTTAGGTGAAGGCTTCTTCAACATATATATATTCGATTTATGAATCTGAGAGAAGATACATTATTGATTTAGAAAATGGCTCATGCAACTGTGCGAGCTTTCAAATAGATCAAATCCCTTATGCTAACGCCATAGCTGTATTGAAGTCTAAACGTGTAAAAGATTTTGGAGATTACTGTTCGGAATACTACAAGCCAAACACATTGGTCAAGACATATGAGGTTTCAATCGTTCCAATGCCAGACAAGAAAGACTGGGATGTTCCCAACAGTGTAGATGAAGAAGAAGTATTGCCTCCGTTATATAAAAGACTTCCAGGTAGACCGAAGAAGGGGAGGAAGAAGAAATCAAGTGAAACACTTTCTTCAAGCACAAATTGTTGTGGACGATGCAGCCATGAAGGGCACAATAGGCGTTCATGTAGTTTTTTTTCAAAGGAGAACTACTTTATTGTTTTGCTATACTCTTGAGAGTATAGCTGATTTATTTTTGTATTTTTTTTATTTTAAATAAATTATTGTTTATTTCGATTTAATTTTAGTGTTAATTTATTTTTTTTATTTGTGATTTTTATGTATACGTTGGTGTATTTTAATAAGTGCTTTGAAATATTCTAGAGTAACACAATTGTGTATATTATCAAACAATGTTAGACAACGTACATAGCCCCAATGTAAAAACTGTGATGTGTATGTTTAATTTTTTTAAAAACTAAAATTTTAAAATCAACTGTTATGTGTTTTCTTTATAATGTTGAATTAACTTATTGTTTTGATATACTTACGAAGAGAAATGAAATAACATTGGAAACTAGTAGGAGGTACAGTTATATATATTATATAACATACATAAATTGTATTTATAGCCTTTAACTCAGATATATGTTTTATGTATATTATATATGAATTAATGTAGATAATTTAATATACATAACTCTGTTATATAACGTCTGAGTTGCAAATGTACACATATAGTTGTAAACAAAAAATTTTAAAAACAAATATTATGAGTTTTACATATAGCGTTGAATTAACTTACTTCTTTAATATATATTTTTTTCAGCATTTATTAGTTAGTTATATAATGTAATATGTATATTATAATATATACACAGCTTAAAATTAGGATGTTTTGTGTATATTAAAATATATACACAAATTACAATTATATATATTTTACAATATACAGTATTACCTTTTATTGTTTACAATGTATATGAAAAACATATACACACATAACAACCACAAATATATGTAAATGTTGTCATATGCAACATTCATCAAAAAATGCATTCGTCATTGCTAAAAAATACATATGTCAAACAAAAACTTCATCCTATTCATTAAAAAAAATTATTGTATTCTACCTTACAAAACAACTAAAATAATTAAAACTTTGAAAATTTCAAACAAATTTCAGCAGAATACATTAAAAATCTTAACAATATTCTTCAGTAAGACTACTCAATGCAAATTATTGCATTATCATCTGAAATTTGTATAATTCTTGACTTTGGTCTTGGAGGGTCATCATTTTCACTAACATAACCTTTCTTTGCTTTTTGAATACCATATTTTCGAAGTAGTGTGGCGTAACGCATTCTATGGTATTCTGCTTCAAAACCATCAGAAGGCAAGTTTATTTTTTCATTTAGGTATTCTGCATAACCAGCAACAAAGACTCCACAATCCCTGTCATACATACAAAAAATAATAGAAGTTATTACGTAATACTTACTAACAATGAAAAATACAAATACATTAATACATGTACAATAATATTGCAAATAAAAAGAATATATAAGTATACTTACACACTGTCGCATTCTTGTTGCATAATATGTTGAACATACTCAACGTCAAAGGGATGTTCATTCAGAATTTGTGTTGTCTGAGTAATCTTATCCCTATATGTTTCAAGATTAGGCCAATTTGTACGAGATGTTTCATCATAAAATTTGTTGTCAGAGAGGTAAGTTGGAAGCATCTTAGACAACTTTTGAATCTCAGTAATTGATTTCGTATTTCTTCGTCTGGACAGCAAATCGTAGACGCGTATGCGTCTATCCTTCAGGACAATAACAGCTAACACCCAGTGAAAATTCTCATTGCAGTTGATAGGAACATACACCTCATCAACTTGGTGCCATGGTAAATCATATGGCATGCAATATCCCTTGATTATATGTGTTATTGCCTCTTCAATTAGAGCAACGCGAACAGATTCAGCATAAACTTGTTGTGTAGTCAGGACTGTATCTGTATCGTCTTCATAGTATCTGGAGTATGTCTTGTCAATGTAGTTCTTGAAAAAATAGTTGGTTTTTGTGAACCTTTAATCTTGATCGCTCCTTAATTTCAATTTCTTCCGCAAATGATAGAAAATGACATCAATATGCTATAAAAGAGGAGAAAAAAATAAAACGAATTGTGTCCTATATAATAAAAATCATATACTTTTAAGAATAGTGTTTGTAGACATACATCTAGATAATAAATGCATATACATAAAATATGATGAAACCTGAGTATGCAAGAAAGTTCATAACTACATACATTCAGTGATGTATATTATTTAATATACATACAGATTATCAATTATTAACATGCATAGCCATTAGCAGTCTAATACATATATTAAGGTAGATATATACATATGTTGTTATGTTATAATTGAGCTAACATATAGGTTATAATATACATAGATGATGTCCATCTATTTTAGTAGTGATGAATTTGTTAACATATACACAAACTTTTTTTGTGTGATCTGAGGATACTAGAACAAACATGACACAAAAATCAACAGTGATGTATATTATAACGTATATGTAGGTGTTTTCAGATGCCTACACTATCAGAAATTGGGCCTATAGCAACGGACTTTTTGACGACGGTTGTAAAAGCATTGCAATAGATGGTCTATTGCAACTCTGTCAAGAGTTGCCAAAAATAATTGTTCTATTAACTATAATTTAACACTATACCCGTCACCTTTGATATTACGTGTTGCAATAGATAAATAAAAAAGGCTATTACAATGCTTATTTTATTTCCTCCATTTTTTCACGCTATATTTTGTTAAGTTCGCCAAAACAAAAACATACTTTAACAAAACCCTATCTGAAGCCTAAAAAAATTAACACTTTAACAAAAGCCTATGTTAAGCTTAAACGATTTCTATGGATGCTAAAAAATCTTAAATCGAGATTTCCCTAATCGCTTAGTTTGCTGCGCAACTCTGTAGGAGATACGAGAATTCCTCTGCGTCACTCTGTGGAAGAAAAAAGGTATAATTTTTATTGTAAAAAATATTATTTTTGTGCTTTTGTTTGCGCAACTTTGTAGTAGATTTATGTTTGTTTTTTGCATAGCCAATACTGAGTTTGGATTTGATTTAGGGAAGGTTGGCTTTAATCCGCGTAACTCTGTGGAAGGATATCTACGATCTGTGGAAGATCGGAAGAAAACAAATTTTGGAGATTTTGCTGTAACTCTGGGATTTTTGGGGATTTTGTCGTAGCTGTAACTAAAGTGTTCTTCCAAGAAATTTCTGCATTTATTATCAATAAGTTGTCAACCTCTTCCTTTTTCTTCTTTCACAAGAGCCTGTGGTAGTTGGTTGAGTTAGATGTTACTGATTTTTGGGGATTTTGTTGTAGTTGTTACTGATTCATTTTGACAATAGCTTTGATTCTTTTTTGTTGAATGTTTGATTTGAGTGATAAAGTTGAGTTTAGGTTTAATTTATGGGCTTGTTAATTTGCTGCTGTTTTGTTGCTTTAGAATGGCAAGAGCTGAGTAAACAAATTACAAACATACTTGTAGCTTATGCTATGCCTATTGTGAGTATCTAGTAGAGTGTGCTATTTTGACAATAGCTATAAGTATGCCTGTAATTTTTTACATTGTGGTAGCTCTTAAACTACTTGTTTCTCGAGTGTTATGAACTGAACTAGATACTGAACAACACACTCTTGTAATTTTTTACATTGTGGTAGCTCTTAAACTACTTGTTTCTCTAGTGTTATGAACTGAAATAGATATTGAACAACACACTTAAAGACTGAAAAGGGAAAAACTGGGTATGTTGTTTGTTTGTTTGTTTCTGTCAGTGCCTCAGAGGGATGTGTAGTAAGAGCTTGCGTATCTGTTCATTATTTGACTTGCTCTTGCACTGATCCTCTTCACATGTGATGCTGATAGATCTATTTCTATTCACTTGACTTGTAGCATGTAAGCCTGTATGCATGATAAGCTATTTTCTATCTCTTCTTTGATGATTTTTGATTTCCACTGTAGTCATATTTAATATGGATTGAATTTCACTCGTCTCTTATTACTCACTTCCTCCCTTGTTATTGAAAAAAATGAGAAGAAGTCACCTATTTATTGGCTGCCTAAGCTTGGTTTTCCAAAAATTATAGATCACTTGTTGCTGACACTTATCTCTACAAATATTTTAAGTTCTTGAGGTTGATGTAGTATAATACTCGACCCTGCTTGGTACTGAGGTTTAGTTATTGTTGTAAAAGAGGACGATTATCTTCTGGAAAATATTTTTCTGAAAAGCTTTTACACTTATTTACACAACCAACAACAGAGAATGTTAATCATTCATAGTTTTTTGACTTAATTAACGATGTGTTAGATTTTAAATTTGAAAGCATGCCTATTATTTTACTGGTGATTCTGCTGGTTTAAGCAATCATGTTACTTTGTCTCTTAATGGATTGAAAAGGTCTTTCATTTGAATTGTCAGAATCTCATTTAAACTATACTCAAATTTGTGATCAACTGAAAGCATAGAAACAATTGTTAGAATCTCATTTAAACTTTGCATTTGAAGTTTTTTTATTTATTTTGGGATTAAATATTATCTTCATATTTTAGCTTATCATGAATCATAATTTTGATGATTTCGGTGTGTTATCTAGGATTTAAATGAATGTTGAAGATAAAAGTTGGATGAATTATTTAATATGGTCTGATGAGTTCGAGTGTGGAGTGAATTACACTAAGTGTGGAGTGAATTACACTAACCTAATTCAACCAAATTATAGGAGAAATATGACATTCCCAACAATGGAAAAGATTGGGCTATGAGATCAATTGATGCTGCGTTTAGAGGATGTAAGTCCAGACTCAAGAAAGATCACTTTTATGCCTACCCCAATGATGAAATTCGAAGGGCAAAAAGGCCTACCTCTGTTCCAGAACCTATATTTGAGGATCTCCTTGTGTAATGGAATTCAGAAGAAGCTGAGGTATGATATCAGTATGGAGAACTGTTCTATTATTGTTAGCATGCATTTATTATTGAATTCATCACGCCTGACCTTTCTTTTTACGTTGTTCTTTCTTTCAATAAAAGACATCAAATTATGTGTGTTTATACCTTCACTGCCTCGATCTTTTTATTAAAAACTTATTCATAAATATTGATTTGCAGGATACTTCCAAGACTAACAAAGAACAGAAAAAAGTGTAAGTATCCGCACACTATTGGCAAAATAAGTTTTGCTTTAATTCACGAGGTTTTGTGTTTTCTCATATTGTTACTATGAACTTGTTGAATTTACTTGATAATATAACTAGGTTTGGTGTTTTTCATGTAACTAGGAAAAAAAGACGAAAAATTTTGGTGCTTTGTTGAATAAGGAGTTCTTTGTGGCTACTAGAACAAGGAAATCTGATCGAATATATAAGGACACATTTGAAGAGATCAAAAACAAAATAGTATAAAATTTTCTATTTCAAAATTGATCAAGATCATTGTTTTCTTAAATATTGAATCAACTAAATTTACTTTCTCTTGAATATGATGTGTAGGTTGAAATGGAGAGAGTAGAGACTCAAGAAAGTGAAGATGGTACTCAATCAACTGATGCATTCACAAAAGTTATGGGGCCTGATCATCATGGTTGAGTAAGACTACTTAGACGTGGTGTTACCAAGACTCTTTTGAAACAGAAAGCAAGTGATTCTGGATCCTCTTCAAAATCTGATGAACTGGTGGAGAAGAGATTGGATGAGCTAGAAGAGAGGATGCAACAAAGAATGAATGCTCAAACATATGTCATTGAGCGAGAAATTACAAACATCGTTGCACAACTTCAACGTCTAAATCTAGGATTAACACTTGATCCTAATATGCTAGGATTCAATGTTCATTCATTAGGAGAAGTGTTTGCTAATCAACAAAGAAACCGTTCATCTGTTGGTAGTAACAATCAAGGTCAGTTTCTGTTTCTTGATTTGTTGGTAGTAACTATCTGTTGGTAGAACTTTTCTTGATTTTGGTGTGTGTCTGCTGGTGAAAGTTTGGTATTAGTAGTTTGATATTGTGGCCTGGTATTATTAGTTTGGTATTGTGTCCTGTAAGAATATAAAAATGATTTTGTTTCAAAAGGGTAGATGCTATGCTGTACATATCAAATTTTGATTCTGAGGTTGACTACCTCAAAAAGTGATTTGAAACTCTGGAGGTAATTATTTGAACTGTGGGACTGTGTGCAAACTGGATCAGATATGAAGCTACAGTTTTCTCTTATTTATTGATATGGTAGAATTAGATGTCTTCACCAGAAAGATTGTTCTTCAAGAAAGAGATCCAGAAAACACTAAGCTTATCGATCAATATAACCAAATGATCCTAGGATTGGACCTTTAGGTTGTTATCAGCTAACCAACATAGTGAAAGCTGGTTTCCCGAAAGATCTAGTTAATTTTTTGGTGACCCTTTAACTTACCAGCTCTGTACCAGCAAGAGCACCTGAAGACGTATAAAAAATGGGATAATTTTCCTGGTTTATAGTTTGTGTTTTTAGTATGTTTGGGAAATAAATGTTGTGACTTTTAAACGTAGACTTGATGTCTGAGCTTACTGTTTTGTTCAGTTCTAATGAAATGTTGTTAGATGCTGAGAGTGCAACAATATGGTAATTGAAAATGACAATGGTTGGCTATATTATTCTTTTTGGTTTTTATTTGTGGATGTGTGTTATTTGCGTTTAAGAGTACATTATAATTGGATCAGGTTAGCTTAGCTTGTGTGGGGAGTATGATGTTTGTGCTCAGACTTGCTAAATATGTCTGATTGAGTTCAATTAATCAACTACGCTGATTGGGTGTCTGCTGTCCTGCTGCTTTTTGTGGCAAAAAAAAAATTACAAACTGAACTAGGTAAGAGAACTACTTTGAGAGGGATGAATCATGCTTTCTTAAGGTTCATTCTGTAGATATAACTTAAAAAGGACTAATTTCCAAATTGAGAAACTACATTCTTCTCGAAATAGACTAAAAAGAATATTCTGCCACATCAACTGGAATAGATCTAGTAATATTTAATTGAAAGATTACATGCTTACTAGTGCTATATTTGTTAGGGGACCCAAAGCTACAACAGTAACCTTTCCTGGGTGTAGACTGGCTTGTTGAACGATAAAGTCAGCAACATTCTGTTCAATAGGATTTTCATCCGCGCCATGAACAAAATCAGCAATTCGAAGTTTTGTACCTTTCTTCACATTAAATTAAACAAAGTTAAGAAGAAACATTCATAAGGAAAAAACATTTCTAAGTTTGCTGCCAATTCAGACAATTAATTTTTCTCAAAAAAAGGTTCTTTAAGAAGAAACTAAGTAAGAAGAAATATATTCATAAGGAAAATAAGCATTGTTCTTTAAGTTATATCATCTCCACATTTGGATGTTTGTATTTCTTTCTAACCATGATTGGTTGATTTGCCTCTTCACTAGTTAACTTATACGTGGTTTATGTACTTATTTTGTTGTGGAATAGTCCTTTTTATGTTGTCATTTCAGTGTTAATTTATATTATTTGTTCTCTATTTATAGGTGTCCAAAATGAAGAAAGAGATGAAGAAAATGATGAAGACATTGACCATACTTGAGAAGATTTTTGGATTGTGGATAAATGCTCTAATATCAATAGTTTTGTGTTGAATTTTTTTAAACTTATCGTGACTTGAACTTGCTAGTATGTAAAAAATTAACAAATTATTTGGACTTGATTACATTTTACTTTTGAGTTTAAATTACTAGTTTGTTGCATATTTTGAATTATGAGATTATTAATTAATGATTTTTTTGTGTGATGTGTATATATTGTGTTATAATTTATTATGTATATAAATAAAAATTTACATTAATATGATTTTATATAAATCATTTTAATTTAATAACAAAAGCGTCGCAATAGATGCTATTGCAACGATTTAATGTCGTTGCAATAGATTCTATTGCAACGGTTTAACGTGGTTGCAATAGAATCTATTGCAACGGTTCGTAACCGTTACAATAGATGAAAATAGGCGTCCTAACAAGTGATGAAATAGTTGTAATAGGTATTCAAAAAGCGTTGCAACAGAATAACAAAGGCGTCACAATAGAATCTATTGCTACGGTTCGTAACCGTTGCAATAGATGAAAATAAGTGTTTCAATAGGTCAAAAAATAACCATCGCAATAGGCCTATCTGTGACAACGGTTGTAAAAAATCGTCACTATAGCTCTACCTATGGCGACGATTTATACAACCTTCGCAAAAACCATTGCCATAGACTTATCGCAATGCCCACCTATGGGACGCTTGCTGAACCGTTGTGATAGGTCTATGGCAATGGTTATTTGGTCTATTGCAACGATTTTACATTCGTCACCATAGATCTAATTTCTGGTAGTGCTAAACTGGTCATATATAAAATGAACACATATACAATGCAAAAAAATGATATACATAAATTAGAAATTGAAGTATTAGTTTAAGAGAAACATAGTTTATTTAAAACTTATTGAACACATAGAAAGTCTCCGAAGTAGGTTAACACATATATACCATGCATGTATGTATACAACATAACAGAACAAGTAAAAACGAATGATTATCAAATTAAAAAGTTTAAATACCTCAGTGTTCCAACACGTGTTCTTTTGAGACATCAAGTAAAACCAATTTTTTATCCGTGAATGAGCAACCACAAAATCAATTTCATGAACTCTTAGCGAAGATGATTTTGCTTTGTAGTGATCATCATCATATTTTCTATAAAAAAATTTAAATTTGTTATTATAAAACAAAATGTAGTACATTCATTGAGTGAAATAATTAATTTTAATATCGATAAAAACTTACTTTTTAGCTTGAAACTTCAATAATCCTTCCTCTACCCACTGTTTGAACTCTTCAATTACATTGCTTGGCATAGTGTCAGATATTAGGAAACCATCAAAAACGAATTGCTATTTCTGTTCTTCGATCTGATCCTCAATTGCTTTAGAGCCAAAAGAATATTATGTTGTGTATGGAGACTTGAAAACTTTGGATCTCTTCCTGATTCTCTTAGCAACCTTAGCAGGGATTTTCGCAGCTTGATAAGCCGCGACAACAACATCAGAAAAATCAAGAGGAAGCTGACTATTAGAGATGTGTTGGTTCACAACTGGTCCTGCCGGTGGAACTACTTCTATAGAAACGTCATCAACTGATGCTGCAATAACTTTCAATATCGCATCTAACTCGACTTGAGCCGATTCAAAAAGTGTACTCGAATAATCAACCTAAGATTAAATTTGAAGTATGTATTGTTAGATCTGGTTTAACGTGCACGTAGAAGTAGTGTCATGAGTGAAAATTAAGACATGCAGGGCGGAAATTTTTTTTGGTGAAGTTACCTGCATATTAGATGTTCCAACATTATCATTATTAGGTTTCTGATTTTCCATAGCTGCGACTAGACATTCCAATGTGGCAGGCCCAATATCAGCACTAACTCCTTCAACATCCTTGAAAACATAACACAAAACATATATAAAAGTAGATCATTATTTTGATTTAACTGTAAGCAAAAAAATAGTACATTTCTTACATATTTGATCTATGGCTGAAAAAGAATGTCTTTATTTATTTACCATGTGATCACTATGGACATGCACAGTTGTAGATGTTCCAACATTGGTATTGTCAGAATTGTGATTTACCACGGATCTACCAGAGCATCTAGGCTGGCAGTAACATTATCCTCACTGCATCCTTCGACATCCTACAAATCATAATGTAAAACATATACATAACTAAGTCAGTTCAATGTTTTAATTGTAAACGTTAAATTTTGAGATCTTTAACCTGTGATTATTGTTGTATGTGACTGCGGTTCCAATCAAAATAGTGAACATCCATTGGATCATCAGCAAAGTATACGTCTGTTGATTTATCTGTCTCATAAAAAATCTACGAATAAAAAATAATTATTGCTTTTTATGTTAATTGCTTTCATAATTTGTGTTGTGCTGCATATTTATATATTATAATAATATACATACAATACAATATGTATACATTGTAACACAAATATAACTGTCGTTAAACAACATTCAATTTGTACCAAATTCTGAGTTGGATAAAAATCATAAAATTAAAGAAGTAACGAAAAAGTAATATATGTAACGAAGTATGTATAATTATCACTTGTGAGTAAATACATTTTTTTCCTTTTCTTTCAAGGTTTTGAAGATTTCAATATCTTCAACATCTTCTTTAGATGGTACATTTCCTATTTTTTCTTCTCCCTCTTGCTGATAGTGTTGAAATAATATAGCATATTCTTAAGAAAAAATTTGATAACATCAACCTGATCTAATAATAATGTATGTTTAAAAAAGTACCCCTTTTTGTATGCCTTCAATATTCTGCATGATATCGATCTTGTCTACTTGAGCTTGTGTTGATTTTTCTCCGACAGTTGAACCATTCAAAACATGAACCTTTATAGTTTGTTGTAGTAGATATTTCAGATACTATGCCATTACAATGTAATATACATAGCTATAAAATACACATAATATAACTTGTGATTATATTGTGGACTTAACATAACGCAGTTATGTATATTAGTTAAAATACTTATCATTATTGTCAGCTATTATGCCAATGCAACTATCAATTTCATGAGAAATAGTTAATATACATAGCATGTTGTTGGTATATTATATAACATAGTGTAACAATTTATGTATATTATATTACAAACATAAAATGTATGTAATATACATAGCTATAAACTACACATCATACTTATAAGTATAACTTATGATTATATTATGTAGTTAACTTAAAACATTTGTGTATATTAGTTAATATACATAACATAATTGGCAGTTACTATGCCATTGCTACTATCAACTCCATGAGAAATAGTTAATATACATGGCATATTGTTTGTATATTATATAACACAAAGTAAGTATATTATGTATGTTATAAAACATTATACAAATAATAGTTAAATAATACGTAATACAATTCTAATTTAGAATATCTATAAATGCACAAAATTGAAGCAAAAAGAAATACAAAATCATGAATTGTATAACTTAAATTATTTTTGGTGTACCTTTTTATTTTTTGGCTGTTGTGTTTCAACATTTGGATGAGTACGGCATTTTGTTTATCCATTTTTCATTTGAGTCTTGATGTTGTTTGACTATTAGATCATGAAGAAAGTTGATTTTTGTGTCAACCTGCATGTCAAAATGAACTTACATAAGACTACATGTTGATGAAAGTTGAATTTGGTGTATACCAACATGTCAAAAACTGAAGAAAGTTGACTATTACATATGAATGAACTTACATAAGATTGCAAAAATAACTTTATATCATCCCACTTTTCATCAGAATTGTCCTGACAAACTGACTTGAGTGACGATGATAGTTGTTTTTTAGGCATGAACACGCTCCGAACCTGAAGAAGCTATTTTTTGGGTTGGCACAGTTCTTGTTGAAATAAAAGATGGTGTTTTCTGACAAACTTGCTCCTCGATAATTGTGGAATCAAAACGGATTGTTTTTCACTTCTTAGTCGGATGAGATGTTGAAGCATCAGTAATCAAACCTGCCTTCTTGAGAATTTCTGTAGGAGGGACCGTACTAAATTCCTCAAAACCTTGTATATCAAGGTCCACTTGTGACTGGACGTCGAAAACAGGTCTTTTATCAAAATAATCTGCAGCAATTTCTGAAGGAAATTCACTTTCAGCTTCTTTTAATTGAAATTCCTCAATTATTTAAAAATCAAGAGTTTGTACTTCTTCATGAGTTGGTCATATATTGTTGTATACAAACTGTTAAACAATAAAAAATAGCAACATTAACAGTCTGTTAAAGTAAGCACGTTGAAAATTAAAACTAAGATCGAAATAATATACATCATACTTACCTTGCTGAACATACCAACCATATATGTCTCGTACTTAACTTTGATTCCAATCACCTGCCAGTTGAAAATTCAGGGAATTACATTTCCCACCTGCTCGGCTATCGTACTGTCTACCTCAGAACATCATTCATACATCCAAACATTCAGCACGTGAGGCATTCTCCCAATCGAGTATAACTGTTTCGCAACAAAAAAATCTTGTCTCCACAATGCAATAAGCTTTTCAAATGAACTCTTTCCCCATAGAAATTGTTCATAACTACCATTCTCAACCATCACAAAATTCGATTTGCTAATTGTAGAATCACGTACTTGTGAATACAAAAAGGTGTGAATGAAGTAAATTATTGACATATTCAGATCATCAGAATTGTTTTCAAAGTTGCCCAACTTGAAACGCTTTATAAAGAGACTCCTTTTGACAGAACTCTTAGATCCTGAAAAATACTTCGTCATTAATACGGACTTTGATGTAACAGAAAAGAGGTGCTCCTCGACGTTTTCTGAACATTTAAGACCGGATATAATGGCATACTCAATAATAGTAAACTTGAGTGTGGTTGCCTGCACGTAAACGTATATTTCATCGGGATTGTCTTGTTCTATCTCGAGCATGAGTAAGCATTTGGATAATTGACCCTGCTAATTACAATTCGGGATGTCTAGGAATGAACTAAAATTGTTTGCCGAAACATATTTAAAACTTCTTCACCAAGATAATTTTTTATTTCTTCTCAAAATTTTTGATTGCAATAACTACCAAAATGCAATGAATGCGCAGGAACCTTTCTTATCCTGTATTTCATACCCTATTGAGAAAGAAACAACACATGATATGTGAGCATGTGTTTTTAAATGAAAATAACACTAAATTTTGTATATTACTAACATATACATAAAATTGACTTGTGAGAAGTATTGGTTCTAAAACACAAAATAATATATCATCAGTGATCTATATGTCAACGTATACATAGCTGATATCCATTATGTATATGCAGTTCACATCACAGTAGTAGTCTACCAACATATTGAAGTTTATCTATATATTATTCATAAACACATGGCATGTTCAGTGCATCAAACTAAAATAACAAAACACAAACTATATAAAACACTAAAATAACAAAACATATAGATGTCAATATGAGCATGCGTTGTAAAATTAAATGCTAAACTTATGTATATTACTATCATATACATAAAATTAAATTAAGAGAATTATTGGTTCAAAAACACAACAAA
This sequence comes from Capsicum annuum, assembly GCF_002878395.1. NCBI lineage: Eukaryota > Viridiplantae > Streptophyta > Magnoliopsida > Solanales > Solanaceae > Capsicum > Capsicum annuum. Next base: position 190,922,813 of record NC_061116.1, on the reverse strand, counting down.
CAAAATATCAGAAGTGATGTATATGTCAACATATACATACCTAATATCCATTACCTTAAATACCTCTTCAAAAAGTATACACATATACACAGAAAATATGATGTATATGAAGTACACAACGCAGTATTAACAACATATTGAAGTTTATGTATATGTTATTCATATACACATTGCATGTTCAGTGCATCAAACTAACATAACATAACTTAATGAAAAAACTAACTTATGTATATGTGCTGAGTAGTGTATGTGTAACACATACATACGAATTTACATAAACTCAACATTCATTTATGTATATTAAATTATATAGATCACTGTATTTCAAATAAAAAGCTCACCACAAATTTATATACCTAACATATACAAAAACGAAAAAAATTATATATACCTTAGGAAGACGTGGACGTCCAGAATCATCTTTTTTGGATAATCTTGATGATTTTTCAACTGCTTTTTTCGACTTCTCAGCAACAGCTTTTCTAATCTCTTTCATCTTGTTGGGGTCGTTACGAAATTTCTATCTGTTTTCAACAAAGTTAGGTTCCTCGTAGACAAAAACTCCGGGAACAAACCCAACTACCGGATTTGTATCTAACTGAGTTAATCCTAAGCTAAAATAAGGAGAATCCTCCATTAACAAAGTACAAATATATTTATTTCTACTTCAAATGAACGATTTTGAAACAAAAAAGGAATAATAATGAAATAACAACCAAACTTTGTTAAATTAAAACCCCCAAAAAATACTTAATAAGAACATGCAACAATTTGTTCTTTCGAAAAACCCCAAAATTGAATTAAGGAGAATGCTCCATTAACAAAGTACTAAGTTGTTAATATCGTACTTCAAATGGACGATTTCAAAAATTTTGTTAAAGAAGAAACCTCAAAAAATACTTAATAAGAACATGCAACAATTACTCCATTCAAAAATCCCCAAAAATCGGTTCAGTAAATGATGAAAAAAAATACTAACCTCAACACTTAAAAATCAGAATAATTAATGGATATTAAGATAAAATTTAATGATGTAAGTTGGAGCCAAGTACAGTTGTATTCAAAATGGTAACCAATGCTTGATTTTAGGAGAGTTTTAAGGGTGAAAAACGGTGAAAGAAATCATCTTACTTATGTATATTTGCTTTTAGAGAGAGAAACACCAAAAATGGAATTTTTGTAATAAGTTTGAGGAGTTGGGATTTTTTGTAATTAATGAAAGATAAGTTGTGTTATTTTGTAATTTTTAGATTTATTAATAAGTTGAATTGATACGTTAAACTAGAGAACAAACCGGTTTGCTTATTGGGAGAATATGATTAATGCTCATCTAACTTGATTCGATTGCATGTCTAGATGGTGGGTGCTTGATTTTCTAACCCTCAACTTCTTCGCTGTTTTTGTCAGCATAATAGAATTCAACATTTGTGTATATATATATATCTTCTTTGTTTTCATTCAAAATCATTCTTTAGGGTCAAAATTTTTGCTCAGACAAGAATTAATTAGTTGGATCAAAATCAAAGCTCTGTGATCATTGTTATATTTTTTTTTTTTATAGTTTATAGGCCGTAGATGAATGTCGGCTGGCTTTGAAGAATTTCTTGTGAAAAAATTAGGTTTAATTGTATTGATTTGATATCTTTATTATGTTATTATTTTATTTTTATTTACAAATGCTAGATGAATGTGGGTCGGCTTTGAAAATTTTTTTTAGGTAAAGTTTAGGTTTAATTGTATTAACATAATATCTTTATTAATTTGTTAGTTTGTGGTAGTTTACAGTTCGTCGATGAATCTCGATCGGCTTTGAGAAAATTTTGTGTGTAAAATTTAAGTTTAATTGTATTATTTTGATATCACTTTTATCGTATTATTTTGTTACAGTTTATAGGTGATAGGTAAATGTTGGTCGGCTTTGAGAAATTTTTGAATGTAAAGGTTAGATTTAATTATATTATTTTGATGTCTCTCTTATTGTATTATTTTGTTGCAATTTACAGATGGTAGATGAATGTCGATCATCTTTTAAAAATATTTTTGGTAAAGATTAGATTTAATAAATAAATTCTCCATCTTTACAAACTCAAAGTATAATAAATTTAATTATTACATTCATCTTTATTATTTAAATAAATATCTTATTTAATATAATGTTTGAACTCATTAAAGTGAGCTACACGCGCAAAACGCGTACACCTAAACTAGTGTGTGTGTATATATATATATATATATATATAGTGTCACGACACATGCATTGCACGTGGGTCTTGTGTAATGTAGGTAAAATGTGTGTATATTTCCTAATATTATAGTTAGCACTTTCATTGTAACTAAAATCGTTGTGATTTATAGGCACAATATATAAACATGACCTTTAACTTGGTATTAGATCACATCTATGACCTCCAACTTTGGGTGTGCATAAGTAGACACTTAAACTTGTATAAAGTTTAACAAGTAGATACACATGTTTTATGTGGCGTCCTACGTGGCCAACTCTTGTCCTACATGACGTCCTGTGTGTATTATATCACATAGGACATGTGTATCTGCTTGTTCAATTTTATATAAGTTTAAGTGTCTACTTGTGCACACCCAAAGTTGGAGGTCATAGATGTGATCTGACGGTAAATTAAAAGCATTTTATGTATGTAATACCCTGATCGTTTCTTAGCCAAAATCCGTCTTTTGAGTGGATATGTATGACTTCCAAAGTGATTGATGTTTAAACCATGTTGTATTTCTTTTATACTTTTTGTCATGTAGAGCATTGAATAAGTTTTCCATCAATACCAATTTCATCAAAATCCGACATCGGACGAGGGAGTTATGGCCGTTTTACTAAACTGTATCGGATTGCCCAGGTCTGACGGTCAACCTGGCAGACCGTCAGGTCCTTGGTGGACCGTCAAGTGTCCCGTCAAACCAAGGCAGTGGCCCCTTTTCCTGGTCACCGTGTGACGGCCAAGATGGTGGACCGTCAAAAATTTGACGGACCATCAAGGTGTCCGTCAGGTCGAGACAGAATGTCTCGTTTCAGGCCCTCGAGTGATGGACGACTTGGTGGTTCGTCAGTTTCCTGACGGACCGTCACTTCGACCGTCATATTGAGGAAGAATGTTTCAGTTTTGGCACTCGAGTGACGGATGATCTGGTGGACCGTCAGGATAATTGACGGACCGTCAGATCGACCGTCACAGGCCCCGATCAGCGAATTTCAATTTTTTTTCAAAAAGGACATTTTGGTCATTTCCGCCCCATAAGGTCTTATATATATCCTAGTTGAGAATAGCCCTTCATTTTCTCCTTTCCTCTTCCAAGAAACATCTAGAAATTAGGGTTTCTTCCAAAACCCAAAAATTCAATCTTCTTCCAAGAAATTCAAGGATCTTTCATGGATTTCTCCAAGTTGTTCGAGAATTAAGTTCCCCAAGTCAAGGGCATCAAGAATCTTGGTCTAAAAGTGTGATAAAGAAGTTCCAAACAAGTTTCTACATCTCCAAAATCATATCGAAGGTATGTGGGACTTGAACAAGAACACTCCTTTCGTTCTTGTGCCTAAAGATTTACTTTCTATTACTGATTTACATGATTTTACAAGTGGGTTTACACCCAAATTTCTTTATTTATGATTTATGAGATTTGAGTTGAATAAGTTTGATATTTATGATTATTTCATCACCATGTTTCTTAAATTGAGAATTTATTCCATGAGTTGTATATTGTCATTATGTATTAATGATTTCTAAGCGAATTTAAGACAAGTGTCATGAGTTATGCCTTTCCATGAGAAATTTGACTATTGAATATATATCGATATTTGAGATTGAAAGTCAAGAATGAGTCCTATGATGTTTCCTTGAAGCTTTTGATATTTGAAAATGATTCGAAAAGCAAATGTACTTGATGTTGAGAAAAATTGTTTTGATTTTGAGTCGAGTTAGGAATCCACAGTTGTTCATGATTTATAGATGAGATATATTTATGTTTTGGTCTCTATGATAGACCCATGAGCTGATATTGATTAAGGTGGATTTCCTAACGCGTTCTGAGCTGAGTCTGGGAGGAGTATTTAGCACCGGACGGGAAATGTGGTATTTTCTCGAAACTACGTGTCATCGTAGGATTGATGTTGATAATTGTGGGCCAGAGGCCGAGTATGGGATTGTGATAACGAATTTAAGGTTATACTCCCTGGCAAGAGTACAACACCCCGCCAATGTGGGGTTCTCTCCTTAGTAGGGCAAAGCGTTGGACTCCATGCGGCTCACATGGTGTAGTTATGTCGGTTATAAGAAACTCCCACGTCCATAATGATCTAAGTACCATGAGATACCGAGTCACTCTAAGTCATGATTCAAAGAGTTTGAGTTGAGTTAAATGATTTATGAGATTTATGAAGCATATGTTATTACTAATGACTTACGGAAATGATGTTTTAGATAATTCAAGCGAAGAGAGTTATTATTGTCAGCATGCATGATTTTCTTATACATTTATGATATTATTTAAAATGTTGCATCCACCCCCACATACTCAGTACATTCCTAAGTACTGACTCCCATACTCTTTTGTATTCTATATTTCCTCATGATATAGGGTCAGGTGCTCAGTCTCAGCAGCGACAGTGATCTTTGAGTACCTTCATCTACATTTCTACGGTTGGTGAGTCCTCATGGTTTGAGGACCTGTGTCTCCGATTTTGTCTTGTTAATAGATGGTTGTTTACTTTTAGTTCAGTACGAGTCAGTTGGGGATCTGTCCCAATGACTCCTCAGTCCTATGTAGTAGAGGCTTTGTCAGACTAATGTACCAGCGTGTACAGAGATTTCAGTATTTTGTTTGTACCGGGCAGTATTACTTCATGTTTCAGTATGTTCATGACATGATTATTCCTCTTTATCTTAGCATGATTTGCGTTATAATGAGTTCTAAAGTGATGACAAGCTTAGAGGGTTAGCTTGAGGCCACGTATGGCCTTGAGCACCATGTGACGTCTCGGGATAGGTTCTTGAGACGTTCCACGCGGATCATCGAGTCTTGTCATGTCTTCTGTTGTCAAGATAAGTTCAGATCGTCTATATATATGCGGGTGAACATTTATAGTGCAGTTGGAATTAATTATGATCTAAATATTGATGTTCTATAATAATGAAATGAAACAATTCCCACCTAATACTTCTCTATAGATGATGTTGCTGTATATGTTCCTTTCATTCATTTGAATTGTTTTGTCATACTCAGCACGGGAAATCACCCTCAAAGAATTCCCTTCGCTGTTGGCCTCATTATTAAGAGTGGGTTGAACCTCCATTTTTCTGTACAACACTTATTTATAAGAGAAACATTAACCAGAGACCTTATAAGTTTCTAAACTGTCCCTTTCGTATGCTTTTGCTGCCACTTTCTCTGAAAATGCAGCCACACCAGGGCAAAGTAGTCACAGATAGAGAGACCAAAACAGACATACAATACATACACACATACATACAGACCTCATACAATGCTAAAAAGGCTGTTGATTAGAGCTAAGATAAATCACTGGCTTACCAGAGATGGGCAAGCACCCTGAAAAATCCCTTTTGTTACTCCAATTATTTCATTTTTGAGCTAAAATTTAATAGAGCACTGTATCTGAAATGCGGTATTCCAAGAAAAACTGAACATAATTAGGTATTTCAGTTCTCGAGAACTGACCATCAAATGGTTGTTGTGTGCATTAGGGCTCAGATTTTGCCATTCGAACATGCAAAAGGAAAGCGATATCGCCATGGCTGCAGATACAGATTTACAAATGATGCCATCTTGGGTCGCCCCGCCAAGATACGGATCTGATCTTCTCAATGCAGTGAAAATCATCATCACTGCCCATTTTTTCATATCAATCGACATTCTAGTAAATGGGCTACTTAGTTGTTTGATGGCTAAATTATCATCACAGACACTTTTTAAAGATAGGACTTCCCTGCAAGTACGCTTTTGGACAACTCCACGCACTTTTTAACAATTGCTACACAAGATCAGAATATGTTTGCAGGATATCTGAAGAGGTTTGTTGGTTTGGTTAAAGGAGAAATCATAGGCCAATCAGAGGGGGCAAACACCCTCCAAGATTTCCCCTTCTCTTTCTGTTGGCCTCATTCTTCACAGTAGAGGGGTATATTTGGCCCTTTTCCATTCTTCATACTGAAATGAACCTCCATTTTCTATGCTTTTGCTGCTGCTTTGCCTGAAAAAGTAGGCAGACAGGAGTGAAGTAGTCACAAGGGTTGTTGATTAGAGCTAAGAAAAAAATCATAGACATGGCAGAGACGGCCAACAACCCTGAAAATTCCAGTTTTTATCCGATTGTCTCATTTTGAGACAACTTTTACGGCCCAGATTTTGCTATATACGAACATGAAAAGCGAAGGCAGCACATGCCATAGCCGCAAGACACTAATTTTCATATGGATTCCAAGATACCGATTCCAATATACGGGCTGGATTTTCTCAACACAATAAAGTAAATTATAGCCCAGAAAGAAGCAGACCATCATCATGTACAACCCACTTTCTCAAGTATTTGCACGGTTTACCCCTTTCTCAGTATGACCTCTAATCATATAGTCAAAATGACCGCCATTTTTCAGATCAATCAACATCAATAGAACACATCATTTAGGTTCAGTACTCTTATAAAAGCAGCTACCTTTGTATTTAGAGGGGCATAAAAGTGGATATTTGTGAAAATCAGCTGTGGTAGTAAACGGAAACCGAAGAAGGAAGAGCATATGTAGTCTTTTGCCCGTTTGAGCTAAAGGGCTGTTGATTAGAGAAATAAGAAATCATAAGCATGCTGGAAATGGTCAACCACCACGAAAATCCTCTTTTTCTTCCGATTACCTCAACTTTAGCTAACAATTGATGAGAAAAAATTGGATGTTCAACAAAACTGCAGATCTCAATAGGGTGTTATAGTAAAACTTTTAGGACTCAGATTATGTTGTTCTACAAACATGCAGAGAGAAAGCGCTCGCCATGGATGCAGATACACCGTAAGCAGATGAATGTCATACCGAGTCGCGCCGCGAAGATACATCATTAAAATACCTCATTTATGTTCCGAACTCTTGGGAAGCAGCTACCTTGTCGTGTCATATATACCTTACAGAAGCACAAGCAGTAAAAGGGAAGAAGCATATTAAAATATTTGGTATTCTATGGCCAAAGGTCACCACAATTGTTGATTTTTTTATTTTTTCTCAAAGGGTTGTTAGTTTTTATCAAAGAAGAAGAAATCATGGACATAACAGACGGGCAACCGCCCTTTACAAAAAAAAGTTTAATCAACACTTCTAAGAGTCTTCATGCTTTTAATATTAGTATATATATATATGATAAAAAGGTTGTTGATTAGAGCTAAGGTAAACTCATTGGCATACCAGAGATGGTCAACCACACCCTGAAAAACACCTTTTTACTCCGATTACCTAATTTTTGAACTAAAATTTGATAGAGCAACAGCCTCTGAAATTGGGTGTTCAAGGAAAACTGAAGAACACAATTGGGTATCCAGTTTAGGGCTCAGATTTTGCTGTTCAACAGACATGCAAAGAGAAACCAACACAAGCCATGGCTACAAATACACCAGTTTGCAAATGGATGCCATACCGGGTCGCCTGCCAAGATACGGGTCGAATCTTATCAACGCAATGTAGTAGATCATAGCCTAGAGAGAAGCAAATCATCATCACAGCCCATTTTTACATCATTTAGGTTCCAAACTCTTGGGAAAAACAGCTATCTTACTGTGTCATTTCTATTTTACAGAAGTACAAGCAGAAAAAGGAAGATCATATATAATTTCTTTTGCGTTTTTTGAGCTAAAGGGCTGTTGAATAGAGCAAAAGAGAAATCATAGGCATATTGGAGATGGTCAACCACACTGAAAAATCCTCATTTTTCTCCGATTACCTCAACTTTGAGCTAAAAATTGACGGAAAGCTTCATCGGAAAAATAGATTATTCAACAAAACAGAAGAACCCAATTGGGTGTTACAGAAAAACTATTGGGGCTCAGATTTTTCTGTTCTACAAACATGCAAAGAGATCAACCAACATACGCCATGGCTGCAGATACACCAGTTTGAAAATGCGTCATATGGATTGCCCCGCCAGGATACGGGTCGGATCTTATCAACACAGTGAAGTAGATTATAGCCCCAAAAGAAGAAAATCATCATCACAGCCCATACTTTCACATCAATCAACATCATTTAGGTTCTAAACTCTTGGAAAAGCAGCTACTTTAAAGAAGCACAAACAGTAAAAGGAAGAGGCATATAAAAATATTTGGAACTCTGTAGCCACACGTCAAAATAATTCTTGATCTTTTCTTTTTCTCAAAGGGCTGTTGGTTTTTTTATGAATGGAAAGAAATCATGGACATGGTAGAAAGGGGGAAACCACCTTTTACAGAAAATCCATCTCTCTGATGTCTCATTCTTCCTTTCTGAGAAAAACTATGGTGAGGATTCTTCCATAAGCATCATCATCACAGCCTCATTTGAAAGAAGGAAACTTCTCCACAAATAGGCTTTTGGACAATTTCTAGCATTTTCAACAAACAAACAAACAACAACAACAACAACAACCAACCTGGTAAAATGCCACAAACATAAGCAAAGATGTTTGGTCTAAGATTATTGAAAACAAGAAACAATAGTAGTTTTTCTGGAAAGAGTTGTTGACTTTGTTTATGGGGAAATGATATGCCACGAATTCCTTTTTCTCTCTATAGGCCTCATTCTCCATACTGGTTTGATCTTCCATTTAACTGTAGAACACAATTTAACCAGAGATCCTGTAAGTCTGCCTTAACTGTCCCTTTTCTATGTTTTTGATGTTGCTTTATGTAAAAATGCAGCTACACAGCGGCAAAGCAGTCACTGACACGCACCCATATGACATAATACATAAACGGACCCTAACTTGGCCTCAGCTAGCAAGTAAGCACTCCAAACTTTGAGAGTGCACATCTAGACACCCCAACTTAGTCTAAACTGAAACTAAAAGGTGTTTTAGGCTCATGTCCATAATAGAGTGTTATGTCACTCTTTTATTGTTTCATTTAGCTTCTGTCCAGTGAGCATAAAGAAATGATATGAGTTCTATACTTAGTTTAGGATACCAATAAATGAAAAAGATGAAAAATTAAAGCTCATGTTCAGTATTTATGATAAGAACAAAAGGAGAAACAATAAGGATAATAATCCAAAATAGCCTACTGATATGCGCTTCACCCATTGATAAAATATGTACGAATATATTAAATGGTGAAAAGCAAAACAATGATCATAAAATTCATACAAAACAATGATCATAGAAGTCAATTCAATTTAACAGAGGACCGTGAAGGGCATGTCAACTACAACAAGTTATAATAGTCGTAACATATAGTGTTAATACAAATCTGAACTAATAATTTGTTGTTTTTGTCTGGAAGAAGATGTTGAGTTGAAAAGATGGGCAAAGTTGTTAAAATAGAAAAGATGAATACGATTGGTTTTCTGAGTTATAACATAATTTTGATGAAGGTATCTAAGCAACAACAATCTATAACAGAGGATCGGGAATAGTGTGCATGGACAAGCTGGTTCAATCGAATGAGAAGAAAACTATTCAGTTTTACAGAGGATGGGAAGGGCGGGACATAGACAACATATTAAAATAGTGGGATTTGGAATATACATAAAATTCTTATTTGTTAATCTATGGAAGTAGAGTAGATGAAGGGGAATTTACTTTATCTTGAATTTGTTCTTGCGTTTGAGAACAAACGTTACCAGATGCAGAGCCTTTACGTTTAAAGCAGAGGTGGAGGCGTTTGCAAATTTGAAATACGATTGTTGAGAATAAGCACATGAACAAAAAGTACCAAAATGTATAAATAGAGCATCATATTGTAGAACGAATATGTGTCCAATGGGACTTGTCAAATAATAAGATCGTCCATGAACGAAAAAATCCGGACAAAGAAAGTAACCTATTTCGTGAAAGAGAATTTATCAGTTTATATTGATCTGGAGATTAGATTTCACAACAAATAACTACTTAACAGAAGAATTAGTAGTGAATTTGATGTTTTGTTTCGAGTCACAGAAAGTTTGGGTAAAGAGGAGTAATAGGGCATACCTATTTATTTGTTTTAGAAGAAGTTGCAGATTTGGAGGAAAACTTTCATTGCGTTGTGTCTGTTAAACAGAGCAGAGCGTATAGTTGCATCTGTTCAGGTTGGTGTCATCTAAGTTGTGAGACTTGGAAGTTGCGCCTATTCACATAGTAGGTTATAAGGGCCATGTTTCAGTGTTGGGTTTTTTAATTTGGAGGTAATTTTGTAATTTTATTTTTAAGTATTTTCAGTTGGTGCTTAAGTATATATATATATATATATATATTAGTTGTATTTTACGTGCCTCGCGCGTGTATGTTGCTCAGGAAATTCAGTCAATAAAATCACTTTAATATTATAAAATTAAAATATGCTTGAATTAAGAAATAAATTTATTTATTTAATACGAAAAACACTTAAATATAAAACTAACATAATCATACAAATCATATAAAAAACATAAGAGAGTATCACGTTAATTAACAATAAATGTATATGAAAAATAAATTCATGTGTATACTTATATTATTAAGTACGTACTTTAAAAAATTGGTGTGAATTACTAACCTTATTTACGGTAAATTTGCAACTCTAAATTATTGGGTTTAGTATTAAATCAAATTAACCTATATTAAAATATAGTCAATTTAGGCAAATTTTGATAGTCGTTTGTATAGAATTCCTATGTAAATATATTTATTTTATAAAATAGCAAGTTTTAGTATAAATTTGTAATTATTTTGATTTGTAAAAATTATTTTCTATATAAGGTATACCTAAATCAACAAGAACTTTAATTAATTTTAAATTTTTTAATATTTCATATAATAAGTAATAATAATTATTTAAGGGAAAAAGATAAAAAATAATTTTCTTTATTTCAAAATCTTAGTGAATGACAAAAATCTTGAATCACTTTTCTAAGAGTGGTGTACGTGATCAAAAAGTTCAGCATATACATGATAATTTATTATTGTAAACATCAAGAATATACTAAAATTTCAGAAAACTTACTTCAAATCACAAACAAATCCACCTCTTTGATCATAAATACTAATAAGATTGTAATCATCAATAATATATTAAAAAATTCAAAACTTACCTCAAATCACAAATAATTTGTGTCTTTAATCATGTAAGATATATCAAAATTTCACTAAAACACTTCTTAATTAACAATTATCTATCAAAATACATGATAGCTTATTTGTTGTAAATTTTAAGAATATACTAAAATTTTAGAAAATTTACCTCAAATCACAAAAAAATTTATCTCTTCAATCAAACAAAATAAATGATAAACTAAACCAAAAAAAAAAATCATCACATATTATAAAACAATATGAATATAGCTTAAAGAACTCACTTGATTAGGAACAATTATTTGTATGAAGAAAAAAAGAAAAAGAAGATATTAATAAAGTTTTAAAACTTCTCTAATATAAACACTAATATAATAAGTTTTCTACTTATTCTATTATTATTTTTTCTTTTAAACGTAAGTTAATTAGGTCTCTTCTTTTATATGAAATAAGAATATTAGTAAAGATTCTACTTCAAAGTTATTATTCTTGTGAAGGAAAAAAAAAGTAAATTTTTATTTCTAAAATTAGTGCTAATTTTTATAATGAGCATCTTCTACGCGGCGCAAATCTAAATTAGTCGTACTTCAAAACGAATATAAAAATGAAAAACAAGAAAATGACCGACATTATTGTTTCAGGGCATTACTCTTTTTTAGTAGTTAGTGGCATAAGATGTAATGTCATTATTCAACATTTTAACTGCATCCGTTTGCAGAAGTACTCTCCCATTTGTAGTTGGAATTCATGTTTATTACTCTATTGCTATGAAACAAAAAAGAACAAAATTTCCACCCTTCGGTGTGGACAAATTTTGTGTGGACAAATTTTGAGTGATAGAGTTATAATAAGTTACAATTTTTATTTAAGGTAAAGTTATGATTAATTAAACTTATCTCTTCTCATATATTTTAGGACTTTTAATTTTAAAAAAATCTCACCATATATTTTAAACTGTTGATCCCATATATTTTAGGAGATAATATTATAAATATAATTAAATAATAATTTAACAAAATAGTGAAAAAACGATTTTGTCTAAAGGAGAAACTTTTAATGAAGGACAAAAAGTTCGAATCACTTTTTAAAGCGTCTTCACACTTTTAATATATTATATATATATATATACACAGAGATAGAGGGGGGTTATTTTGGACTAAAAGTTTCAAAAAAAGCTTCCTTGATAATTTTGTTTGGACTCATACAAGTAAGATGTATTATTTTGCATTCTACCCGAGAAAATCAAAATTGGCCCAAACTTATCCACCTCCTATTTACTAAGTTGGAGTAAATGGGCCAGGTGGTTGGCCCATACTTATGCACCTCTTATTTTAGGTCCTAATGGCACACCCCCTATTCCTTTGTTTCAGACAGCTTTAGAAAACTTTGTTAGTTAAGCAATTTAATATCTCAAAAATAATAAAATAACTTTTGAATTTTCTCTGCATTTATTAACCTTAATCCTTCGTTAACATAACATATAGTGTATCAGAAAAGAAAGATTACCGAAAAAATAAATTGAATGACATGATTTGAACATTATAGTATAATATAATGAGATCTTAGCATATAGTTTATCAAAAAAGAAAGATTACCGAAAAAAATAAATTGAATGACATGATTTGAATATTATAGTATAATATAATTATGAGATCTTAACATATGGTTTATCAAAAAAGGAAGATAACCGAGAAGGGTTGCTAGCTCAAACGAATAGAGTTCAAGCCGAAAGTGTTTCAAAAGTGAAAAACCTTTTTTCAATTTGTGAGATTCGAAATACCGACTTCACTATTTCTCGCTAAGCATCCAACGTCTGGGCTCAATATATGGCCCAAAAACCTTTTTTCAATTTGTGAGATCCGAAATACCGACTTCACTATTTCTCGCTAAGCATCCAAGGTCTAGGCTCAATATATGGCCCAATATAAGTTACTATTTTTTTATTTTAATTTATGTGATATAAATAAAATTTAAATAATTTATTATATTTTTAATTTTTAATATATTTTTAGATATTATAAGTTATTAACTATTATAATTTATAATATTTTTTAGCATTGTCAGAAAAAAATCCTTCATTAGCTGCATTTACTTTAATTGATGATTTCTCGGCTTCACCCATTTGAATTACTTTGAATTCAAATCCTGAAAACTATTATTCTTACTCCTTCAAAGGGCCATTATTTCTCATTAAAATCCCTCATTACTCAATTTGACCAAATCCGACAATTGATATTTGGAAAAATTATCTACTTTGATTACTTTTTATAAAATATTTACTGTTTTTAAATATACTTTGTATTTGTTATTTAGATTAGTTTGACCGCACGTGTAACTTTTGATTATTTAATATTAGATAATTTTGTCTATTGTAAAGATTTTTAATGAAACCTTCACATTTTTATATAATAATATAAACATAACCTATATTTTATTGTAAGCATATATATATATATATATATTACCACCAGAAGTTTCAAGTGGTTTATGGACCGCCACTTTTGCGTTTGTCATGCAGTGCCTCGTTTCCGTGCTGCTAGAAGCTAAGAGATACGCATCAATTTGAACCGACATCTATGTAATTTTTTTCTAATCTTAGAAAAATAATTTTAATTTTTTGTCGTTCATTAGAAAAACTCCACAATAGACAAAGCTTTTTTACTGTTTTCATCAAATTATTATTAGAAAAAATCTAAATTAAAAACTCTAAAATAGCTATAAGCATAAATTTACATTATAGATCTCTTTATTTAGGTTTAACTCAATTTTCCAAAATTGCCATAGAAGTAGTTCAGATTTAGAACTTTTTTATCAATTAAATATTAATAGCATCTATGATTAAAGAGAGAAATTTTTGAAAAGTTCTAAATCTATACAAAGAAAAATTGCATCACAAACATATTACACAAATACTAATTCGAGACAACTTTTCAATAATCAGATTTGAGTTGGTACAGAAGTCTTTAGTTTTATGAGAATAATTAAATAATAATTATTTGAGTAAAAATAGTAAAAAAATATTTTATCGTAGAGTCTTTTAATGACTTAGATTGGAATTCCTGTTTCATTCCTTTTCAATTTAAAAAATTTATCTCAAATGACAAGAAAATAATCTTTGCAGGTTGGTTCTTCTTTGAGGAAAATAGAAAGACAATGGATAATGCATGAACAAATAAATAATGCACTTTGACCGTATTTTGTAAATCTTTTCAATTTTCATATGCACAAAGCAACTGATCGATAGTCTAATTTTGTAGCTCTTCAATTTTCATATGCACAAAATAATTAATCGATAGTCTAGTACTACCTATATACATAATCTTCTTTGAGGAAAATAGAAAGACAATGAATAATGCATGAACAAATAAATACATGCACTTTGATCGTATTTTGTAGATCTTTTCAGTTTTCATATGCACAAAGCAACTGATCGATAGCCTAATTTTGTAGCTCTTCAAGTTTTGTATGCACAAAGCAATGGATTGATAGTTTAGTACTACTCATATTCATAATCTTCTTTGAGAAAAACAGAAAGACAATGAATAATGCATGAACAAATAAATACATGCACATTGATCGTGTTTTGTAGATCTTTTCAATTTTCATATGCACAAAGCAACTAATCGATAGTCCTATTTTGTAACTCTTCAATTTTCATATGCACAAAGCAATGGATTGATAGTCTAGTACTACCTTTATTCATAATTTTCTTTGAAGAAAATAGAAAGACAATGAATAATGCATGAACAAATAAATACATACATTTTGATCATGTTTTGTTGATCTTTTCAGTTTTTATATACACAAAGCAACTGATGGATAGTCTAATTTTGTAACTCTTCAATTTTCATATGCACAAAGCAATTGACCGATAGTCTTGTACTACATATATACATAATCTTCTTTAAGGAAAATAGAAAGACCACAGATAATGCATGAACAAATAAATACATGCACTTTGATCGTATTTTGTAGATCTTTTCAATTTTCATATGCACAAAGCAAATGATCGATAGTCTAATTTTGTAGCCCTTCAATTTTCATATGGACAATGAAATTGATCGATAATCTAGTACTACTTATATACATAATCATCTGATAATATGCATTGCATACAAACAAACAAAACCTATACAAGAGTTTCTCGTACAATAAAAATCAACAAAGAAGATAAAAAAATTAAAAAAAAAATGAAATATAATAAAGATTCAAACTTTATGAACTTTATGACATCGAATTTACTCGAAACAAATAAAATAAGGCATGTGGAGTACTAAATTTCACTATTGTCATTGTTTTTAATTTGAACGTATAATCTTTTAAAAAATTATTCATTCAAAAATTAAAAATAATTTTAATAAATTAATTATCTTTAGTTATTTTCTGCGTTCATATTTACTTGTCGATGTTTGACTTGACACATTTCTTACGAAATAATAAATATAAGAATAATTTTACTATATCACCTTATAATTATAAGTCATTGAAATATTAATAAATAAATAGTGTGTAGTAGCAAGTGCAAAAAAAAATATAAACTTGTAAATTATCTTCAAAATTTTCAAATTAACAAATTTATCAAAAACAAAAAGCGTTACGATAAAACAAATATGACAACCTAAAAATTCTGATGAAATTAAGAAAATGAAAAGGTCCTGTCATCTTCTTTCAACAAGAAGTATTCTAATTTCAAGTAAACAAAAAATAAACTATACTATATGTGTAATAATTTAATATGATTAATAAATTTAATAATAACCAAACAAAAATATTATGATAAAGCACATGGTAACAAACTAAAAGTCACGATGCACTTAAAATAGCTAATAAAGGACAGTTTTTTAGTCAGTGGGATAAAAAGTCTATGTCAAGTCCACAAATATCTTTTTTGTGACCAACATCCCTTTTTATGTGTATATATCTATTTTCATCTCATTTACTGCTTCAAAAATTCTTTATAATTCAATATTTTGTACTATTATTTGTAGCACCATATTCTATTGTTGTAACAACATGGTTAAACCAAGTACAATATGATCCACTGAATACACACCACTTGAATAGAACTGGAAATCGAAGTTATTCTCATTGATTGTCATTGATATTGATTGTTTTGCCACAACATGCAAAAGAACTTTCTCGTTGTTGGCCGACACATCTTCATATAGCAATACGTATGAAATAATGAGCGCGTTGAATTACATTTAAATAGGTTAAAATAATTAAGTTAATGAATAGATTGGGTCATCAACTACCAAAGCTTGCTCACTAGCTTCTCAATTGTTAAGTGAAAGAATTTGTTGTCCTTGCTTGGATAAAGTCAAATACAACTTTATGAATCTATCTTCACCATATTACTCAGTCGTGTCTATTGTTTTTCTTTTGAGGGCGGAGCTTCACCAAGCATAATTAAATCAGAAAAGACATATCAAATATTGATAAGAATTTGTGGTGGAATAAATAAAATTCTTTCATTCTTAAAATATCTTATTTTTTGAAGTAAAATAGATGAACTGAATAAAGATGTTAAGATTATAAATATATTTTGTGGCGTCACATTTTCACCTAATTCAATAAAACATGTTTATCAAGTTTCTTTGCACTTCCATTGAGTTAATCAAGATGCATGACAACAAAATCTTTTGAATTCTTGATTAGCAAAGCTATAAATTAACAAAGAATAGTGATATACATCCAACAAAATAATAAATTATATGTAAATAAATTTTTAAAACTTACAAAGTTTAAGAGAAAAATATTTGAGGTCATTGGAGAGGGAGGGCATGTTGCTAGCTGAAGAGCGATGAAAAAAAAACTGAGACGTCAAGCAAGTTAAATAGTTAGGTGTAATTTTAAATAATTTACCTAAAGTTCTAAATATAAAAGGAAACTATGACTAATTTTAAATATTGTTCCAAAAAGTCCTAAATATAAGAAAAATAATGAGAAAATTATATGACAATTTAATTAAAAGATAGTAAATGACATTAATTAATTTAGAAGAGTACAATAAAAATAGGAGTTTTATTGTTAGTAGAATTTTCTTTGTGTTTTTTAAACATTCTTGAGAAAATTGAAGGAAAGGTATCTTTTAAGTCTTGAATGAAGGGTTGGTGACATTGACCAACAGATAGGGTCAAACATCATTAGAAAACTTGATTAAGTTAATTGTGGACTTGATTAATATTTTCAAAACTTTCTAATCTTTTCAAAAATATAAATCAACCCAACTCACACCCCTCTTCAATCCAAATCAACCACTCTCTCTCCAGCTTCTCTCAACTCTTTCCCAACCAACAGTTCTGCAAAATTTCTCCCTTCAATCTCCGGCGACAAATAGTCGGGCGAATTCCTTTTCGACTTTCAACCGTCAATCAACGTGAATACTTCTCCGGAGATAACAACTTTGAGTTCTTCGTCCTCCCATTTCCTTTTTTACAGGTAAAAATTATGAAAAAACAGAGGAACTTGAGCCAACTACTCTTCTGGTATTGAAATGTGGACTGAATAAAACCCTAATTTCTGGCATTTCTGCATTTCTTCTTCTCATTGTCGTACTGTTAATTCAAATTTGTTGATGATTTTTGGTCACAATTGATGTTCTTAGTGTGTGTGTATGTGTGTGATATGTTGGTGTTGTTGGGTTGATTTGTTGTTTGTCTTGGTATAAATGGTATTGCAACAGTTGAAACATCTGATGTAATAGATGAAACATATGATGCAACAAATGAAAATCTAATGCAACAGATTAAAAATCTGATGCAACTATAAAAATTTGATGCAACAGGTGAACAATCTAACAGATCATTCATATGTTAGGCAGACGACTCTTCTGTTTGGAAGAAATCTAAGCAATATTGATCCAATAGATAACTAATTAGTGACCTGTTTTTATTCTTTCCAATGGTTTACTCTTCATTTTACAACAAATTAGGACTATTTTTATTTTTTCCAATGATTTACTCATCCGTTGCAACAGGTCGGTTATCTGTTGCAACAGATAACATACCTGGTGCAACAGATTAGTGAATCATTTTTATTATTTTCAACGATTTATTCATCTATTGCAACAGGTCGGTTATATGTTGCAACAGATAAAATACCTGGTGCAACAGATTAGTGATCTATTTTTATGGTTTCCAACGGATTGCTCATCTATTGCAACGGGTTAGTTATGTGTTGCATCAGATAAAATACCAGGTGCAATAGATAGTGCTATTTTTATGGTTCCTACAGATTACTCATCCGTTGCAATAGATCGGTTATATGTTGCAATAGATAACATACCTGGTGCAACAGATTAGTTGTCTGTTGGAACTGTTATATTACTGTTATGGATTAATCAATTATAATCTATGTTATGTTCCTGTTAATTTAAGATAACATGACTTCCAAAAGAAAAGAAATTGAATTAATTCTAAGTAAAGGAACAAGTGTAGCAGCTCAGCTACATCCACCACTCTATGAGCTTGCTTTACAAGCGTTATCTCAATCAGGAGCAAAAGATAATGAACACGAGGAGGAGGAATATTTCAAAAGAGATGATCCAAATGCTAATAGCCCTTTAGTCGAAGAGTTGGTCAAAACCTTCAGCATTGATCGTTATCCTGTGAGAATGCAGTGCGATGGTGCCATAGATTTAATGGGTGATCTCGTGGTCAAGTCTGTCATGGGAAAATCTATCGACGCCTTCAGAAAAATACTTCAAGAACAAAAATTGGATTCTTATTTCAGGGAAAGCTAGCTTGGGAAATATCTTGATTTGTTGAAGGACAAAAATGCTTGTTTCCAGATGCAAAATAGTATATGATCTTCTCAGGCGTAGGTTTTTGTATGAAAACAAAGATAAAATAGATGAGGTGTGGATAAATTACTGTGGCCTGCCTGTTTATTTTGGTTGGGAGGAGTTTGCCATAGTTACTGAACTAAAATATTATCCTCCTTCTCCATCTCAAGTTATACCTACTCTGATCCAAAAAAAGCACCCCGCACACCTAAAAAAGGAAAAAGCAAGTCGAGTGATCGTGATGACCTGGTGTCCATTGTTGGTCTAAGCTTCAAAAACAAAAATCTGATTGAAGCGTTGAAAGGTAAATGACTTTTAAAGAAGCACAAGAAATCATTATGCTTGGTTTGGTTTGTACATAATGTTCTTTAGGCGAGAGACATTAACAACAACATAAGCCTTTATGTAATAAATCTCTCCGAGGATCTTGAGGCATTTAACAGCTATCCTTGGGATTATGAAAGCTTCAAAATGACTGTCGAATATTTGTTGACTCCGTTAACTCCAAAAACAGTCAACTTATATGTTTTTTCATAGGCCTTAATGGTAAATATTTCTTTTATCATGATGTGATTCATCATTTTTCAATTCAATAATGCTTTTGATTTATTGGCGTTATGTTATAGGCTTGGGCATTTGAAGCCATTCCTTATTCGAGACAATAAGTGAACTACCAGGAATAAGTTTTTTATCCACGAATTCTGAGATGGTTGTCGGCCAAAACCGATAAAAATGTAAAATTTCTTGATCTTTTCAATCCCCCCAAGGAAGCAGTAAGTCCAATTCTAATCAAGTTTTTATTTTAATTAATGTTTAAATAATTTCATCATCATTCTTAATATATGTATAGATTTATTTTAGATTGTCCATTCGTCACTTGTTCTGACCAACCGAGAGTTGAAGATGCCATTTTTTCTTACTTTACGGTCTGTGCAAACTTTATCGGATCCTAAGGTCGTTGATGGAATAAAAATAGAATTGTTTGGAGAAACAACCATCACAAGAAAAATAATTTTGGAGGGTGGGGCTAATGATGCTCCTCTTACGATTTTTGAAACAACAAGCCATTATGATTATGATCATAATGGTTGTACAGATTTTCTCCAGATTTTACCGTATCTAACAAATGGTCAAGATTGCAAGGTGAAACACGATGGATTGATTAATGCTATTAATGCACTAACTGCTTATGTAAAGGAAATTACATCTAAGAGGGCTGTCATTCCATTAAAGAAAATTTCATATCCAGACACTCCACTAGAGATCAAGGCAGCTAAGAGGAGAAGGAAAGACACTTCTAAGGCATCATCAATCATAAAAAAAAGCAAAATTGCAATGTCTTTGTCTTTGTCTTGCACCGATGTTCAGTGTGCAAGGGCCACAGAAGAGCAATATGAGTTGAAGAAGGTGAATGTACATCATCTGTTCCAAAAAACTAATAAGCACGTATTTGTTTCAATAGATGATACATCTGCTGAAAATTATCAAACAGATGTATACATCTGTTGCAACTGTTGTCTAACTTGTTGCATCAAATTCATTATCTGTTTCAAATGATGAGTCTTATGTTGCAACAGATGGGTTATCTGTTCAAAATTATCGTACTGCTCTGATTTACCTGTTTGAATTTATCCTAACAAATAATCCATCTGATGCAACATAAGACTCATCTGTTATAATAGATCAAAAATCTGTTGTATATCTCTACTTAGCATTGACAATTCTGGCTTTCCAGGTGGATGTCACAGCTACTGCCGAAGAGCATAATACAACAGTTGATAATCCATCAACTGCTTCCAAAGATGAAGAAAAAATGAAGCCTGTCAGTTTGGGAGAATGGAAGAATTACTCGTTTGAAGGGTTCAATATCTCGGACGAGGCTCCAAAAAATCTAACACAGTTGATTAATGACTATTCAGAATGGATTGCCGATAGGCTGTTAAAGCATCATGCCGGCAAGTACATAAATCAATTTTATGGATATTGGTTAATACAATTCTTGTTTTAAGAACTTGACATTAACACATATAAATCATCATGTAGAAAACAAAATGATGAGCGTTACAAAGTGAACGAATCGAGTCTTGATTTTGATATGTTCAACTTTGTTGTTGCACATTCCAGAATGAAGAATTGGTTCTATTTGATGTCACAGCCCTAAACTTGCTGTAATAATGAGGTTTAAAGGCCATACATATTACTATTAATTAATACTTTATTTAATTGCATCTGTGTATTAATTTTTTTGTCAAGTAATCTGAAATATTTGATAATATGTGCAGCACATCGATGTCATTTTTTTCTACCTCCTAAAGAAGGCCAAGTTGCAAACACAAGAACAATACAGATACACAACATGCAATTATTTGTAGAAAGTTTACTTCAATAATGCCTACGATAGGTATTGTCAACAGCAGCCGGAAGTTTCCCGAAATGAGAAATGCTTAATCAACATCATCAAAGGTTTTAGCATTTCGGCTGGCTTAACTTGGCATTTGGTCAACGAAGTGTACATCCCAATCAATTGTGGTGATGAATTTCATTGGGTGTTGGCTGTCGTCGTTCTAAAAGAGAGACACATCTGAGTTTATGACTCGATATCGCGAAGAAAATATTCTGGGCCGTCGTCTGAGATACAAAAGCTGGCCAAAATATTGCCAACTTACCTTGATATGAGTGGTTTTTTGGATCAAAAGGTTCGTACTAATTGGTCGACGATTGAAGCATACCGAGATAAAATGACTAATCCATTTGATGTACAATATGTTGATGGAATTTCTCAATAAACCATTGGTAGCCTGTAAGTTTAAGTGTCATGATTTAGTTTCATTTCACAAATTTCACAATGCCTGCATGAACTGCAAGATATGGATTATCTATTTTTTTATAACGTAGGGATTGCGGTCCTTTTGTTGCCACCTATGCCGAGTATTTGAGCGATGGATTACAAGTATCAAATGATGGACTTGATGCCGAATTACTCCGCAAAATATATGCTGCTCTTTTATGGAAATATGGAGAAGCAAAAGCTTAAAAGCCATACACAACCGAGTTAAAGATCTACGATGACCAAAGCCAAATTCCATAGCACTGGATGTAAAACAACTTGTCCATATTGATTAGATCTTTATAGCTTGAGTCCGTCAATGTAATAACCTATCCTCCTTGATTTAACTTGTTGATTTATTTGTAGAGTAAATCATTTGTACTCATAATGATTTTTTTTACATTTCATTTATTTGTTGAGTTATTTCATGTAATTTCCGAAGGCTTCAATTTATTTTATTTTGTCTATGAATATAATTAATTCTGAGTTTTGAACATGATAATTGAAATGGAGTACTAGATTCAAATATCACAACAGATAATACATCTGCTGCAACAGACGACATATCTTATTAGACAGATTTAGACATATGTTGCAACATGAGATGCAACACGTAGGTCATCTGTTGGAAATTATATAATAGGTCTTTCTACTTTTTTGATATTCTCCAACAGATTAACGATCTATTGCAACTGTTAAGTTATACAGATCGTAAATCTGTTGCGACAGACAGACGAAGAACATCTGTATAACGCAACAGATGACCAACCTATTCCAATAGATAATCAATCTGTCACAACAGGTACAATATCTGTTACAATAGATATAAAATCTGTTGTATTATAAAAATTCAACTTTGCCAGACATAAAAATTATTGCCCCTCTATGTATAGTGAATTGGCCTAAAATGAAAATTTGTTATCGTGTTCATCTCTGTCTTTGTACATGTTCTTTCCCACAATGGTGTTGCACACACCGGTTATTTGTGTGTCGGTCAGCAAACACTCGATATATGTAAGCGAGTACGGTTCGCACGCTGCACCGGTTGTATTTTTTGGGAGATGGATGTTCTTATTTCGACCTTCAAAAACCCATGATTCCTTCACCAAGACTTCATCTGGCAAATGATCCATCAGCTTACTCTGTGTCAACAACTTAGGCAACAACTTCAAGAGTGGCTGCATGTGGGTTAAAGACGTCTTCTCGCTGAACACAGGTAAGTTGCAGTCATAAACCTTAATCTTTTCCTCGTATAGTAGTATCTCAACATTGATAAAATGGGTGACATCCATGTTCATAACTGCAAGGATTCTCTTTGCCTTGGTCCAGCTCTTGCCGTATGGATATGGCCTCTTTCCTCGAACATATTTAGTCACTTCTTCATCCCATTGGAATGTAGAAACTAACTAATCAAATCTTGGGCCACAGGAATCAGCTATCTTACAGAGTTTAGCGTACCTATCCTTGAAATTATTATAAAAGTTGAGATCTATTATCCTATCGACAACATCATAAGCATCCGGGTACGCTAATTGCCTACACCTCATGAGACAGAGAATTTTATCAACATACTGTGGTATAAGAAAATTTTTAAATAGGCTAGTAATTGTAAAGAATAAAAACACAGTCGAAAGAATCTGATGTAGAGGATTCTCTGAATCAGTTCACAAATTACCCTGCCAACGCAACTTATGCAACATATGTGTATTATGTTACAACAGAATATCAATTTTTCACAACAGATTGCACATCTTTTACGTAGATTCTTCTTCATGGAGTAGATTGGAAGGGTTGGTTAGCAAAAGTAAACTTACCTTGTCCTCGTACCACACGCTCATATTTGTCATGTTCGAGAAGTCTTTGGCGGCAAATGAATGCATGGTGTATTGTTTTTGAACCTTCATCTTGATGAATTCTTCTAGTTCCTTTTTATTCTCCTTGCCAAGAGCCGCAAATATGTTCACCTTCTTCGGCGGCCCCTGAACTTCAACAACGATTGGAGCGGGGGGAGTTGCAATTTTTACTGATTTCAAAATGGAGAGAATTTTTCTAATTTTTCTTCTCTTCCTCCTAACCTTCACTGTAGGAGTGCATGGCTCCCTCACCTCGTTAGATGGTATGACACCCCTCCTGGATTTCAACTCCTTGGTGGCTTCAATAATAGTCTCTAGCTGGTCAAGGAGTTTATCCTCTCTATCCTTGCACACTTTGCATTTGCAATGAGAACATGAGGGTGAAGAAGGGTGAGAGTGACCACTGTAAGGGTGGGAGGGATCGGTGTAGGGGTGAGAGGGAGGACCTGTGCAAGGGGTATTTTCAAACATATTTATTTTTTGCTGAGCACCAACATGCTCATAATTACGACTGGCAGTAGAAGCAGAAGCAGAAGCAAGATGGCTACCACCATCACAAATAACTCCACCAGTAACACCCCCAGAAGAAACACCCGAATCTGTTGCAGTTTGAGTTAGGTCATCAAGAGCTTCAACATTAGACTGACCTTGCCTAACTGCTCTTCTTATGGATGTTGCTCCATCCAATTCCTTCTTTATTAACTCCACCGTTGGGTCTTCTTTTGTATCAACAAGAGCCAGAGTAAGAAAATAAGTCATCCCCAGCTCATCAATAGTAGACACGATCTAAGGATGTACAACCTATAAAAAATGACAGGAGGAATTTAAATCATATAATAATAATTTACAGTCAGTTAGGTTACATGGGGCTCGGGTTATACTAACACAGCCAACTTATGCAACAGACGATCTAGCTACCACAACAGCTGATCTGTATGTTGAAATAGATTAAAAATATGTTGCATCAGAATACTAATCTGTTGCATAATTACAGTAGATGGGTAATCTATTGAGTAGGGTTCAGAGAACAAAGCAACATATGGTTAATCTGTTGCAAAATATGGATCGTCTGTTGCAACAGATTACCCATCTGTTGCACCAGTTGCAGTTGATGGGTAATCTGTTGCAACAGATGGAATATCTATTTCAATATCTTTCTTTGAGGCAAATTATTTTAGTTGAAAGAATATGTACTGCATCATCCAGAGGGTTAAAGAGATCAGCCTCATTAATATTTTTTTTGCTACTTTCTACTGCAGCCAACCACCTAAGGATCCTTGGATGAGAAACCTTATTTAGGTAATCCGTGAAATACTTTCGGAGGGAAGGAATGGATTCACATGCCCAAGCCTAAAAATTGTAAACAGGAAGCAAGCAAAAAAGAAGTCACAAGTATATTCCATATAAATTAATGAATGAGTAAAAATAGTGATCAATTTTACCATGAAAGCCCAAGGAAAGCCATATAATGTGGTCGTCTTTGGCTTTAGCTCTTTCAGTAAATATTTGACAGTCAAGTAGTAGCTGTCGTAGCCCCAGGGATAATCATTGAATTTCCCAAAATCATCAGCAAGCGCCAACAAATCATGTTCTATGACTTTCTTGACGTCTTTTGCAAATAAAATGGAATGGACAAACCAAACTAAGCACAATTTCTCCCTGTAGTGCTTTGGTATGTCTTTATTCTTGAGATCCGCTGTCAAATCCTTCACTTTGTAGCTAGGTCCAACAATGCCTAACAACCCATCTTTTTTTACCTTGCGTTTGTTGGACCCTTTGTGGGGTGTTTTCTTGATGGCAGGTTCTTCTGGATGATCGCATCTCAAGCCCGTCACAATGGAAAATTCTTTCAATCCAAAATAAACTAGCATGCCACAGTAGTTGATCCAGACTTCATCCATCTTATTTCCACCCTCCTTTGGACCTCCATCATACCCCGTATATATGATCCTGTGCTTGAGAAGGGCATATACCATGATCATTGGGAAACGGATATGGCGGGGCCCTGACAACTCAAGAAAGTATGCAAAGCAGCTCTTCTTAAGAAGTCCATCTATGTTTTCCTTCTTCATAATACTCCTAAGTTCGTCAAAAGGTTTCCCAACTGATATTTAAGTACAAGATCACCAAATACTGCATTAGGGTTATTCATCGGCATCACAACTTGTCAATACTAATGGTTTTGACAGAATCATGTTGGAATTTTGATATTATTTCACGCCCCATTGGTGAGGAGAATTTATCACTTTCCTCGGCTTCATTTTGCCCTGACTGAGATTGTTTTGGAAGTTCCTTCGAATCTATCTATACTCTAGCCTTTTTTGTTTGGTGATCGAAAGTTGATCCGCTTTCTCCACTTTTTTTTGGGAGATATCTTTTAACTACAAACAAAAGAAAAATAAAAAATGCATTGCATTTGATGTCTGCATAATTTTTTTAAAAAAGGTGAGACAAATTTCAATAAATTATTCTTACCACATAACCAAAAAAAAAATACTCCAACAGACAACCCATCAGTTAGAACAGATGGGGAGCCCAAATATGTTTGAAGACCTATTTAATATCTCCCCTCAGATATTTCACCTGTTGCAATATATGGAGAAATTTCAATAAATTATTCTATGCCACATTACAAGAAAATACTCCAATGGATAACCCATCAGTTGGAACATATGGAGAATCTGTTTGAAGACATCTTTAATATATCCCAACAGATCTTCCATCCGTTGCAAAGATGGACCACCACCACCACAACCAATGCCACCAATGCCACCAATACCAACACCAAGACCACCGATACCACCGCCAAAAAACATAAATACCAACACCAACAACAACAGCCACAACCACACCACAAATACCATCCAGTAATACCACGACAGTCAACAAAATACTGAGAGAAAAACTAGGGTTTTCTCGGGTGCTTCCTACCTTTTTAGCATCAAAACTCAAAATTGTTAACCCATTCTCGAAGATAATATAACTAAAAGTCTTCTTTTTATCATTAACTAAAAAGCCCTATTTTTTAGAATAAAAAACAAATGTAGAACTTTTTTCAAATTTTGTTACATGCAAAGATAGAGAAAACAACGGATACAAGCGGGAATGAAGTAAAAAAACAACTATATGTAGTCGTAAATGGGAAGAAAATCGATCTGTTTTGATGGGTTAAGCAATATGTTGAGTAGTTGTTGTTTGTATTATTGAGAGGGAGGGGACACCCTGAGAAAGAGAGAGAGAGAGAGAGGTAAGAGCAAGAACTTAAGATTTGAAATGAAAAGTTTTTCGCGTAAATGGATGATTTGTATGGGTTGATTTATAATTTTGGAAAAGAATGACAAGTTTTGAAATTGCTAATTTGGTCCGAATTGATCTTAATTAATTTTAAAAATTTTAAAAGATATAGTTTTTAAAACATTGAGTTGATGAGAACTCATTTCAACCCAGAGTGATCGATCGACGACTCGGGTCGGGATGAACGCAATACCAATGCCATGCAATTACAAAGACCCGATTGGATTTGTAGTTGACCCTGCGAGCTCATTCATTCATTCCTAGTTCTACCTAAATCAACTTAGGTACTATCAATATCCTAACATTGAGTTGATGAGAACTCATTTCAACTCAGAGTGATCAATCGATGACTCGGGTTGGGATGAACACAATGCCAGTGCTATGCAATTTGCAAAGACTTGATTGAATTTGTAGTTGACCCTGCGAGCTCATTTATTCATCCCTAGTTCCACCTAAATCAACTTAGGTACTATCACTATCCTAATATTGAGTTGATGAGAACTCATTTCAACTTAGAGTGATCAATCAACGACTTGGATCGGGATAAACGCAATACCAATGCCATACAATTGCAAAGACCCGATTGGAAATTATTAATGAAATTAATAAATATTGAAAACCACCACGTCTACGTACACAATACATCTATAAAAATTATCTCGTCTCTTCCTTTAGCTGCAGTTTATTTTATTCAGCTCTCATTTTTCTCTCTCTTCTCTTTAGGGTCACAACCTTTTTTCTCTCTTTTATCTTCTCTTCTCATAAAGATCTTTTTGGATCTAAACCCATCCATATCTTTCTTCGACTTAAATTTCTTTTTTGATCCCCTTTTTGATATTAAGGTATGGTTCATTATTGCTCTTTCATTCTCGTCTTGTTCTTTGCAAGTTATTTACATCTATTTTTTTATTTAATTACTATTTACCCATATTATATTTATTAATTTTTTTTAAGGAACTTGTAAGTATTGAATAAATAATCCAAGAATTTTTATTACAATATGAGAAAAAAGTCATCTGTTGGAAGAAGTTTAAAAGCCTTGTTGGCAGTATAATTTTTTTTTGTATGTATTTTATTTGTTTCATTATTGTTGATCCAGTTATTGATGTTATTGGTGGGGTTGGCGTTGTTGGAACTTGTGGTGTGGTGTTGTTGATGGTTCTGGCATAAAGGATGTTGCTTTTTTATTGTTGATGATGTTGTTGGAACAAATGTTGTTGTTTCTTTTTTGTTGATATTTATATTGTTGTTGATGTTGCAACAGATGGAGAAACTGTTGGAACAAATAAAACCACTAGAAAGGTTGGTTTGATGTATTCCATTAGACTCCACATCTGTTGCAATAGACTCCATATCTGTTGCAACAAACTCCACATCTGTTATAATAGACTCCACATCTGATGCAACAGATGGACAATGTTCTTTTTGTGATATTAATTTTTTTCCTTTTCTTTGTGGATATAAGGAACTGATAGTTGATCAACTTTTGACGGACTATCGTAAGAGGCTGCAATAAAGATGGGATTGGAGGAATAAGCTGCTTGTAGATGGAACCACTTCATATGTGGGAGGTATGTATTACTGATAATATTATCGTGGAAACACACACAAAGTGCACTGATTTTATGAATGATGTTTTTACTGACTAGTCATAGATCGTTCAAACAAGATGTCTGCAATTTTATAGTTAAGTTTGGTAGGTCTAAACTGATAAGACTGAGGGACCATGAATATGGTTCTGATAGCCTATTAAGATTTAATGTCAGATGTTGCTCATGTTTATTTGTCAAGCATTGTGAAGGGATCTAGTTTTTGTGTCATTGTAAAGAGATTCAATAGTGATTGGACTAACTTTTAGGGTGTATTGAACCCTTAGAGGGCCTTCGAAACTTAGCACTGCATCTAACAAGAACGAAAAACTAATATATTTATTGCCCTGGCCAAAATTTATATGACTGGGTTGCTCGCTCGGGGTGATGATTTTATGCCAGAATGTGCGGTCTGAGAATGCTTTCGAAGGAAAATGGGCGGTTGATGAAAGACTATATCATCTGAGAGCTAATTGAAGAAGAGACATAGGGTAGAACGTAGCTTCTAACAAATCTCGCTGGTGGAATTATCTTAACAGATGTGAGATCTGAATCAAGTTCAAATATGAAAGTGTATTCGATAATGTAATTTCATCTGTTGTGTCTCTGAAAGAAAAATAATGCATCTGAACACTTTGCTAGGGAGATGCGTGGTCGAAATTATCACCTAGATAGAAAATAAGAGAAGACCAACAAAGAAGCCTCACGGGCATCGAGGGTTGAAATGATGTACAGCAAGTCTAGAAAACTTATGCCAATAGTAACTGCAGTTAAAATAAGGAATCTAAGAGAAAGTGGTAAATTTGTGAATTTTAAATTTCATCCTACGCTTCCTTATTTGTGTTTTCGATCAGGTGCACTGTCATTGACCTGATCGAAACCACAAACGAGATTGAAAGGCAAATAAAGTATCATTACTTCCTTAGCAATATGGTTATAATTGATTGTGTTTTCTTTTCTTGACATGCTTTCAACATTCCTTGGAGAAGATCAGATGCTTGCTGTAGTATGTGAATCCCGATAATTTTCAAGCTTGCCTCTAGATTGTTGATTCTGTATTCAAGCTGGTCGTTGCCCTCTTTGAAGTTGGTAAGGAGTTCCTCGTCTCTTGTGAGCTCGATCAGGAACACTACCTTCAAAGTTGTGGCATTCTAGAAGCCCTTCAGAATACTTTTTTTAGAAGCCTTAAAGGATACATGGAGGGTCTCTGTTGTTTGTTTTAGGTCAAAATGTGTTGATGCACATTGAAGATGTGGTTCCAACAGTTGAACAACATACTTTTATTGAGCGTTGCTCCATGCATAGTGCTCAACCAATTTGATAATTTAGTAAGCATGGAGTTACGTAGCGTATGATCTAAATCGGCTCTACCAAGCCTATCAAACGTTACATAACTCTAAGCTCATTACTCTATCAAAAAATATGACCGAGTTAGTGCACAAATCGAACGAGCTCAATCTCTCAGCCTTTTTGCTGATCGTTCTTCTCTAATATAGATAATAAGATATCTGCTATGCAAAAGTCTACACCATCGTCAGACATGTTTGCTTGGGAGCAATTCTTCTGAAGGATATCTGTTGATGTCTTCTGAAGAATTTCTCCCAGGTAAGCATGTCTGGCGATGGTGTAGACTTTTACATAGCAGATATCTTGTAATCTATATTGGAGAAGAGTGATCAGCAGTAAGGATAATAGATTGGGCCTTTTTGATTTGTGCACTAACTTGGACATATTGTTTTGATAGGGTAATGAGCTCGGAGTTACGTAACGTTTGATAGGCTTTGTAGAATCGGTTTAAATCACATGCTATGTAACTCCATGCTTACTAATTTATCAAATTAGTTGAGCAAGATGCATGGAGCAACGCTCGATAAAAGTGTGTTGTTCAATTGTTGGGACCACATCTTCAACGTGCATGAACACATTTTGACCTAAAACAAACACAACGACCTTTCATGTATCCTTTAAGGCTTCTAAAGAAAGTGTTTTGAAGGGCTTATAGAATGCCAAAACTAGGAAGGTAGTGTTCCTGATCGAGCTCACAAGAGACGAGGAACTCCTTACCAACTTCGAAGACGATAATGACTAGCTTGAATACAGAATCAACAAGATGGTGGAAAGCTTGAAAATTATAGGGATTAACATACCACAACAAGCATATGATCTTCTCCAAGGATATTGAAAGCATGCTAAGGCAAGAAAACACAATCAATTAATCCATATTGCTAAGGAAGTAATTATACTCTATTTTCCTTTCAATCTCGTTTGTGGTTCCGATCAGGTCAATGACAGTGGACCTGATCGTAAACACAAATAAAAAGATGGGATGAAATTTAAAATTTAGAAATTGCCGCCTTCGCTTAGTTTCCTTATTTTAATTGCAGTTGTTGTTGGCGTAAGTTTTTTAGACTTGCTGAACATCATTTCTACCCTCGATGCCCGTGAGACTGCTTTGTTGGTCTTCTCCTATTTTCTACCTAGGTGATAATCCCAACCATGCAGCTCCCTAGCAAAGCGTCCATCTGTATTGTTTTTCTTTTAGAGACACAACAGACGAAATTATATTACCATATACACTTTCATATTTGCACTTGATTCAGATTTCGCATCTGTTAAGATAATTTCATCGGCCAAATTCGTTAGAAGTTAGTTGCTACCCTGTGTCTCTTCTTCAATTAGCTCTTAGATGCTATAGTCTTCCATCAACCACCCATTTTCCCTCAAAAGCATTCTCCTACCGCACCTTCTGGCATATAATCATCACCCCGAGCGAGCAACCCAACCATATAAATTTTGGCCAGGGCAATAACTATATTGATTTTCCATTCTTGTTTGATGCAGTGCTAGGCTATGAGGGCCCTCTAAGGGTCCAATGCACACTTAAAGTTAAGTCCAATCGCTATTGGTTCTCTGTAGTGACGGTAAGTATTGATCCCTTCTCAAAACTTGACACGCATAAACACGAGCACCAACCGTCAGTAATTCGTAACAGGGTATCTGCACCATCTTCATGAGGTCCTCAGCCTTATCAATTTCGAACCCATCAAACTTAATGGTAAAATGCAGGATCTTGTTTGAATGATCAATTCCTAATCGGTTAAAAACTGCATTCACAAAAATATTGTCTTTGTGTGTGTTGTCCCGATAACCTTATCAGTAATATATACTTAACTCCCATACATATGATAGTGGATCCATCTGCATGCACCTTATTCTTCCTATCCCATCTATGGCTTAAATTGAATAAACAGATGACTAGTTTGTTGCAACAGATGACAATCTGTTTATATTGTCAAACAATTGGAGACATCTGTTACGACAGTTGATCAACCTATTGCAGAAATCAAACAGATATATACATCTGTTGCAAAAAAATTGCCAGTATGTTGTAAGTTATATAACAGAAAGATATATTTTGCAACAGATTACCCATCTGTTAGATTTATTTTAAAGTAATTTTCTTTTCTTTTCGAGATATAATAATTTATAAATAGGTCCCTCCTTACAAATATGGATGATCCAGATTTGTACAAGAATATTCATATCGAGTCCTTACGTGAACTTCAAAGGCTGTTTGATGAACTCCAGAGAGATTTGGCTGACTTCGGAGCAAGGCTGCCGGATGAAAGATGTCTGATGGACAATAATAATAATAGTAGTAATAATAATTAGGTAATGTTTTTTATTTTAGCGATTATTTTCCTCCTTTTGTATATCAAATCTACCCAAGGGATTCAAAAATCTATGAACATTCATTTCATTTTGTTGTCGACTTTAAATTTTTAATTCTTATTTAGTATTTAATAATAATCATTCTATTTATGCCTTGTTCTCAACATGTCGATGGTTGGTGGTAGGGATTGAGCAACAATTTGTGTCAACAGTTACAGGTTAATCTACTACGATAGATCGATCATATGTCGCACTTGGCGGTTATTAATAAAAAAGGGCTATTGTTGTTATTGAGAGGGTGAAAATAAAAAGACATGACTTTTCGTTCCTATTATTCAATATGAAAAATGTTTCGTAAATAAATAATAAGGAAATAAATAATAAAACACAATTTATAACCACAATTTTAATAACTGATCGTGAATTTTCACCATTTTTATTTTTGAATTTATTTTTTAAATTATTTATTTTATAATAAAATTGTTATTATTTTATTAAGGAATTTGAAAAGGTATTTTTTTTAATTTGTAAAATAAAAAAGTAAGAAAATTTGGATTAATGATATGATGATATAGTTATTTTTTTTAAAAGTAGATTATATGTTGCAACAATTAAATTATTTGATGCAACAGGTTCACTATGGTTTCAATAGATGATTAATCTGTTGTCACAGGTGATTTATCTGATGCAACCTATATCGAGTCACAACTCAATAAAAGCAGTTCTTGGAAAGAACTAATTAATAATAATAATCTGAAAAGTCATGACTTATCACAATATTTCTTAATTTAATTAATTCATTACTTTTCACATTAATAAAAAATGTAATTAATAAATGGAGGTGAACAATTAGATTATATGTTGCAACAGATATAGAATCTGTTGCCACAACTCAATAAAAAACAGTTCTTCGAAAGAACTAATTAATAATAATAATCTGAAAAGTCATGACTTATATTACAATATTTATTTTCTTAATTTAATCAAAAATGTAATTAATGTATGGAGGTGAATAGTCACGCCTTTTTGCCTCTCATTCAAATTCAATCCTCTATAAATAGGTCCGTCCTTACTCAATCTTTCATTCAAATACACTCTATTTATTTATTGCATCTCGTCTTTCATATTACCCTCTAGAAGATAAGATTATGGATGACCCAGTGTGGGACGTTGCTTTTCTGCAAGACGCCGTGAATGAACTTCGGAATCAAGTTCGTGATCTGCAATGGGAACTGGGAGGAGTTAGATCAAGAATGCTCCACGAGATACGCAGGCTGAGGAATGCCTTGCTACTTCTGGTTGAAGATTGACAGGTTGGCAATGATGATGCTGATAATAATAATAATAATTAGACTATTATTTTTCTTTTAGTATATTATATGTATTTTTATTTGTTTAATAAATAAATTATGTTCGATCTTTGACGTTTTAATCCATATTTAATTTTCATTTTGTCTATTATCTTCTCAACAAACATGTCGACGATTCGACCTAAAAAGGAATAATTTAGAATCCAGTAGCAATAGCAAGATTTATCTGTTGGGTTTGTGGCAGGGGTTGATTTGTGTTGTTTCAAACAGATTAATCATTCGTTTCAACAGATAATTAGTCTGGTGCAATAGATAAACATTCTGATCCAATAGATAATTAGTTTGGTACAACAGATAAACATCCTGATACAACAGATAATACATCTGATGCAATAGATAATAAAATGATGCAACTGATAAACATTCCGATGCAACAGATAAATCTTATGATGCAACAAATTACCCATCTGATGCACCAGATAATTAATCTATTTAAATTGTGGGCACTTATGCTGGATTCATAATCGGGATTCTATCCATTGTTGGAAAAACAGAAGTGTACCCAGATGACAAATACGAATAAAAATCATAATTTTACTTACCAAAGTCACCTATGAAGTAATGCCAAAGTAGAAAATGATGTAGTAAACAAAATTTGACCTAAGAAATTGGTCAGATCGCAACAGTAGCGCTGTACCACCACCACCACCACCACCAACAACAACAAATGGTCAACAAGAAGAAGATGATAATGAAGCAGAAGATGATGAATAAAGCAGTAGAAACAGAAACAATTAACAACAAAAATTGCTAAGAGAGAGAAAACAACAATGGATGAGAAGAGAGAGAAAGACGCCTTTTTTTTTCTCTGTTTTTCGTTATTTTAGGTATACATTAGAATCAAAGTGTAAATTTAAAAACTTGTGGGTTATTTTCAAAATTTTCCAACTTTCTTAATACATAATAAAGTAATTGTCACCTCCAACTAATAATTCAGACTTGTGTCACCTACACCTCATTTTAAAACTCTTTTGTCACCTGTGGCCCAAACCCCCAACAATCTTTGCCTAATATTTTATACTAAATAAAAAGAATTTTGTGCTCTTTTTTTGGACTACCCAACACGCCACAAAAAATTCCCCCCCCCCCCCCCCCCGAAAAAAAAAAAAATTAGCATAAATGTAAGTATTTAACCATAATAAGAAAACCTTCTCAGGAAAAATTTATATTAAATTTTATTTTGGATGGTGGAAAAAGTATTCTATTTCATTAGAAAAGGTTTTATTTTTACTTATTATACTATATTTAATATCATTAAAGATAATACGAAAATAGTGAAAAGTCGACTTTGTCTAAAGAGGAAACTTTTAGTGAAGGGCCAAAAATTCGAATCACTTTTTTAAGGGTCTTCACACTTTTAATATATTATATAGAATAAATATAGATTATAGATATAAATATGGATTATAGATATAGATATAGATTATAGATATAGATAAATCATATTTAAAAAATATTTATCATGTATTTACAGGGAAGGATCTACATTATTTTTTGGGGTGCTCCGGCACCCAATAAACTCGATGCGGAATAGGTATAATTACATAGAAAATATACAAAAATAGGCATAAAAGATATAAAAGCACCCACTAAAATAAAAAGTTGGGTGGATTGACATTTAGATTGATCTTAAGGTTTTCCATTGGAAGAGGCATCCTGATTTCAAACCTCGTGTATTTATATCAACTGCACTATTTAAAAGTGAATTATGTATGCAATATAAATGTATTACAAGTGTATTAAAATATATTATACTTGTTTTGCTAAAAATGTACATTATGTATTAAAAACGAACTATGCATGCAATACAGATATATAAACTATGTACTAAAAGCAAATTATGCATGTAATATAGATGTATTATAAATATCTTAAGCATATTATGCTTGTTTTGAAAAAAAAAATATACTACATATTAAAAATGAATTATATATATTAAAATTATCTAACTATAAATAATAAATATTTTTCAAATATGTTATATCTATGTAAGTTTCCCTTGATATTTCTATTTGAATGCATTATTCTATATGACATTAAGTACACTACTAAAAAAAAAGGTAAAATCGACCACAAGTGGTCAGTTTTTTCCAAAAACCGACCAAATTTCATGGTCGGTAAAGTTATGGTAGGTTTTTAAAAACCAACCACAAGTGGTCAATTTTTTTAAAAAAATATATATATTTTAAAAATTCATTATTATTTTTTCTTAAAATTGTAAAAAATAATTTTAGAAAAAAAAAAACCTACCACAAGTGGTCGATTTTTTTTAAATTAATTAATTAAATTTAATATAAAATCGACCACTTGTGGTCGGTTTTCTCTGGAAAAAGAATTAAAAACCGACCATTTGTAGTCGGTTTTTCTGCAAATTTAAAATAAAAATAAAAATCAAAACCCAAATACACAATGCAACAACAACAATCCAATACAGTAGTAACCAAATCAATACAGAAACAACAACAACCAAAAACTACACATAAATACTTTCAAAAGTCTACAACACGTACAAAATTTCCTACAAAAGTGAGTATAAAAAAACTACAACAATACTTTCAAACAACAAAATGTCTAAATAATAAATACAACACATACAAAAATCAAAAAACTAAAAGTCATCATTATCAAATTGGTCCTCGTTTTCCATATCATCATCCATGCTGAAATCATCCAGGGGGCCTAGACCTTTTGCAGCCCGAACTACATTACTAGGACACGAAGAAATAACCCCCACAGTCTGCATGAAAGAGCTGAACTGCAGCTGCAGCATTTTGATTTGTGATGTTGTTGCCTTCTCGGTCTTCTTCTGCCTCTCTCCCTTTTCATCAAACCTCTCTCTCTGTACAACAAACTCTTCAGTGAGTTGAGAAACCATATTTTGTAGTCTTTCAATGGTTTCTCTATCAACTGAAGAGCTAGAGTATGCAACGCCGGATGAATACCTAATATTATGCCAAAAACTTTTGTGTGGAATCCATAGAAATGACCTCTATTTGAAGGACTCACAGCTTTTGTCCATAACTCCTCCTCTACATGCTGGGGTATTGGGTCACCCTGACTTTCAGGAGGCTGACTACTACGATACTCAGAAACAAGACACGTATATTCGTCCTATATTTAGAGTAAAGTTAATACTAAAAGTAAAAAAATATTAATGTACTTATAATTCAAAATTTGTTTCTTACATGGACAGTTTTTGCTCGAGCTTCAGTTGATATTCGCCTACCCTTATCTTTTTCCTGCATATGAAAGCATTATATATCAATGTTCAAATAATAAATAAATTTAAATAGAAACAAACACTTAACACTGTAAAAGTTACATACTATTATTTCCTTCACAGCAATACTACTTTTGGCACCCGCAGTATGTAGGGAGCCACCCTTGGATGATGCCCGGGCTTTTTTTCCCTTTTCACTCAATAATTGGTATTCTGCGCTACTCCAATGACGAATATACAGTGGCCATACGGGTGCAGGAATCCACTTAGGTTTTACCGATTTCTTTCGGACATAATCCAAGAGATCGTTAAATCTGGCTCTACATCTTATGAAAAAGTTCTTCTTTATAAGAAATGTATTTACATCATCCCAACAGTAAAATTTCTACAACAAAAATATAATATTCAATCTTTGGTTCTAACAAAGTGTTAATAAGTAGTTTAAAAGTTAAATCGTTACCTTAAATTCTTCAAACATTCTATCCCTGTCAAGTTCTAGAACCTTTTGCCAGCTGGTCCAGTAGCCGTTAAAGTGTCGAGTAATGTATATTCGTGCCTTTTTTTTAACTCCATCATCCGGATTAAACCTACAACATAAGATAAAACAGTAATTTCATTGAGCATAATAATCTAGTAATGAAAAAATGAGTAACATTATTATATTTAGAAATCTTATCCTCTCGCAACTGGAACAAGATAAATCCTCCCAGAATCATCGCTATCTCTGGGCTGCCTAGTAAGTGATGGTCTATGCACTGGCGTGGGTAGATCTGAAGCACCAGATGGAGTGCCTCCAAGCTGAAGATCCGAAAATCCAATAGATCCAGTTGAATCACTGTGCGAAGCTGCATGACCGCTGCAGGAGGGTATCGATGATGGTAGATGTCTGGAGGGGCTAGTGATTGTCTGATAGTATTGTACTGGCGGTGGCATAGTGTCACACCTCAAATCCTATTGGGGCGGACTGGCACCCGTAATCGAGGAGGCCCAGGAGAACCAGCTCATAACCTTATACTTCCCATGCATACCTCTATGACAACCCAAAATTCGGACAACATCATGTCGCATATAAAAGGAAATAATCACCTGTATAAGCTCGAGCACACATATATATGTATATACAATACTTGGCCGTTAGAGCCATCACGTCTATTAACGAAACACCACCTTGATTGTACATTAGGTCTACAAAGCCTCTAGACAATACACAGAGTTTAAATAAGGTTGGGACACACCCCGCCATATAACTAACTTCTATACAGTACCAAAAGTGACTGGATATGACACGGAAATCCCCGAAGCAAATTGGAGCTCACCAAAAGCAACTGGATATCCTGGCTCCTACTTGTGCGGTGTATGAGCTGAGGTACCTGTGCCTGCAGCATGAACTACAGGTCCCCCGTGGGGGACGTCAGTACGAAATATGTACTAAGTATGTAAAGCTGTAGATAATCACATATGATATAGGAGATCAATAGAAATTAGAAACAAATGAATAAATCGTAATAGGAGTGGACCACACTTACTAGAACTTGTGACAACCTGTAAATTGTATTTATTCAATCACTTTACCTTCGTTCTTATCATCTTTGTAATCATTACTGTACTGTACTGTGACCATTAGGCTGCCTCCAGTACATATCAACTGGGATCGACCCATGATAGGCTTATGCCTCTGGGGTACCACCCATAAACACATAAATAGGGATCGACCCATGATAGGCTTATGCCCCTGGATACCACCCGATAAGAGAGAACTTCTATCACTTAGGTCAATTAATCTTTGAGATTGTTATTTCGGTCACCACCATATTTTTGATACTTTGAAACAATGATACATCAATAAGAGACATATAAATAGACCATCAATGCAATAACAATGAAGTAAGAACTCATTGGCACATCAATGAAGTGTTTTGGAGTCATCAATGCCATAACAATGAAGTAGGAACTTATTGGTATATCAATGAAACGTTTTGGAGTCATTAATAGCACATGGATCTTGTTTGAGTAACCGGATACCTTCTGACATTCATTAGTGCAATAAACATGTAAGATTTGGAAAACAAGTAAGTATTGGAATGTCTTGACATCTTGTAGGGTGGAAACAAGTTCATTGGTAACGTAGGACATCATACAAAACCATTATGGATCACATGTTATTGAATAACTTTGGAAACTTTCTTAATAGAACAATTGTTCACTTTCATGCCAAAGATATGGTATAGAGTATGCTTTACATACCTGACTGTCAACCTTCAATACTAGTCCCAAATGGACTTCCCGTCTTTTCGGATTACTTATCTACAATGAACATATATAGCAATCTAGTATTAGCAACCAAATGTCACAATTCAATTATTTGAATTCACCAAACTAGTGGTTAAGTAGTAAGCCTTAATTACACCATAAAGGGTGTCACTTTAACCCTCTTATACTCCAATTACATTCACATGCCATGCATATTCATACAACATCCTCCAATATCAAGTTTGGATTCATTTATCTTTCCAACCAATCCATCAAACCAAATTGAGCCATAGACATAAATAATCATCAATTCAATAGTATATCACCATGTCCACCTTCCATAACTCAATTACCATATCCACCTTCCATAACTCAATTACCATATCCAACTTCCACAATTCAATACAACCAAACCATGCAAAATAGTCCATAACCTTATTTCCATCACCTTTCAATAACAACCAATACATATAATCCTCTATCACACATATACATATGGAAAAGAACAAAGGAAAATAATATTCATACCTTAGAATTCGCCACTTGATTATGCAATCCTGTTTGCACAAATAATAGGTGCCATTCGAAGATCTTGAGATGACAAACGCAGTTATCGGATTACTTTGAAATTTCTACGGTTGAATCAAAAGTAATTTAAAGGTCAAATTTGGCTAGGGTTTGTTCTTCCTCAGTGATTGATGATGAAAATGAGTTTTTGAACTCATATACATGTATATATACACATATTCCCGTCCATAAGATAATAGGAAATAACCAAAATGCCTTTAAAATTTAAATAATGTCAAATCTGTCCTTTGGTGGACTGTTTTGACAAGATAAAGTAGATTGACCATAACTCTTTGCTCCGGTATAGGATTTGGGTGAAATTGGTATCGTTGGAAGGATAATTCAAAGTGATTTCATTTCATATAAAGTAGGCCACACAGTTTGTCCTGTACAAGGAGTTATGGTCGTTTGAAGTTGACCCTAAAAATCTGTTTAGATAGGCTAAAACAAAACGAGTATAACTCCTTACTCAGACGTTGGATTTGGATGAAACCAATTGTATTGGAAAGAAGACTCAAAGATATTTCTTTTCATAGGTCGCAGATCTCCCAGTTCATTATATTAAGGGAGTTATGATTGTTTGAAGTTGACCCAAAAATTCAGCTGGCCTCAGTAGTTTGTGTGCAGGAAATTTTCCTGCACATTTACTATTTCCAAATATCCCGGCCACCGTTTTATAGTTTCGAACGTGCTTGATTATATTCGAAACCTATCCATTTTTGGAAATCTTTATATCGTTGGAATGCTTATTCAATAACCTTCGCATAAAACCATCGACGGGCAAATTCCGGTATAAATAAAGTAAAAAAAATTAATTCCATATAAATAAGACCAATACACGTACTTGAATATGGAAATACACGTACTTGAATACGGGGTATTACACATGGTAATACAAGTAGAATAAGTCTGTGTAGACCCATGTAGCGGCCCCACATGCGTAGGAGCAGGTATCAAATCCTCGAAAGACCTAGAATATGAGGGTCATGATGTCGCGTCAGCAAATCGACCCTCAGATATATGAATACCTGTGGGTCGTCTATAAGCCGGAGGTTGTCTATTGTTTTTTGGTTTCGTAGTATCAACTTTTCCCTTACCCTTATCACCTCTGTCTAACATCTAAATTATGTTAAGTTAATAAGTAGTTAGTTCCTACAAAATAAATATATAAGAAAATATTCCAAGTAACTAATTTCACGTTACTAATTCACATTTCAAATCACTCTAATACAACGTGAGATATAGAAAAGAATATTTTTATTACTATATATATCATGGAAAATTGAAAACAACAAACTTAAACAGTATATTACATATCAATCTTAAACAAGAAACATAAAGGTAAATATATAGTACAAAGTATAAAGACATCAATACATAATAAATACAACCTACACAATTAATCCTCCTCTTCTGATGACTCTCCACTAAACCATTCACCCTCTTCAGAGGTTTCCTCATCTCCTACCCACTCAGCTTCTTCTGTAATATTAACTTCTTCAAATATATTTTTTGGATCATTCAAACTGTCCACTAATTCAACGTCCACTAGCTGGTGATCAATATGCATTTCATTTTGATACGCAGGCTCCAACACATTCTCAATTTCCACCTGGCCTATAACCTTTGTTTTGATTACAGCCCACCAATCAAACTTGTCATTGCGCAACGGATAAGGAGAATAATACACTTTTTTAGCATTTTGCTAGAACAAATGGATCGTAAATAGGATACGACAAATTGTGCTTTACTTCAATGATGTTATGCTCCCTATGTACTCTTGTGCCTCTTGTGCTTGGATCAAACCACTTACATCGAAAGAGGATAATTTTTTTATTGAGAAACCAACATACTCCAGCTCTAAGATCTCGTGTATGATGCCAAAGTACTCAACATCATTATCACCCTTAACCCAAACACCACTATTATTTGTTTTCCTTGTTCTGGAGTGTTGTTTGGTGGAAAAGTTAAACCCATTTACTTTTTATTGGGATATTGTATTAGCTTCAACTGGACCCAAAGAAATATCTCCCAAAAGATGATCGTATGAGGCTACATTTGGTGAATGGTGTACCTAAAAATATCATACATATATATATTTTAGTTAAGGAATGTGTAAATGTTTAGACTTTGTAGAAATATTAATACACTTACGAACCTCATTTTAAAACCACGTTGCAAATGATGCATACACTTGATTTTTGTGGAATTGAGTCTTAAATGAACTGAACATCCAACATGGGAAACACAATTAGTTTTTTAAGGGAATGAGTAAACAAATAAGATATGTTAAAATTTTAATCTCCTTACTTTAAAAAAGGCTCAATTTTTGGGCAATTCAGCATGACATACAAGTTGCTGACTTGTGCTCGGTGGGAGAAAGTCGGTGAGGTATGGTCTTTTTAGCCTTACAACCAGATTGATTGAAAATTGATATCGATTGCAAATAAGGCTCATTGACATCATCATGATGACGATTCGGTCGGTTTCTTGAACTAGCAACTTCATCGGTAAAGTAGTATAAACAAAATTGAGAAGTTTCTCTTGC
This sequence comes from Capsicum annuum, assembly GCF_002878395.1. Taxonomy (NCBI): domain Eukaryota; kingdom Viridiplantae; phylum Streptophyta; class Magnoliopsida; order Solanales; family Solanaceae; genus Capsicum; species Capsicum annuum. Next base: position 190,880,599 of record NC_061116.1, on the reverse strand, counting down.
AAGATATGCCTCGACTATAGAGCCTTCCACCTTATGTTTGTTTTTGGGACCCCTTTTTAATTTTCCAATTGCCCTGTACAATGTTAAGGTTAGATGATTACTATATTTAAAAAAGATATGTATGAATTTAAATATGTTGCAAATACTTACCCTTCGAATGGATACATCCACCTAATATGAACTGGACCACCTAACAGATCTTCGTGCACAAGGTGAATGGAAAGATGTTCCATTATATCGAAGAACTCTGGCGGAAAAATCTTCTTCAGCTTGTTGGTGATAACAACAATATTACTTTCCATTCGTCCAAGATTTTCTTCTTTTAATGTGGTGGCACATAAGTCTTTAAAGAACAAACTGATCTCTGCTATTGGTTTCCATATGTTTTCAGGTAAACCAATAAAAGCAATTTGAAGTAATTGTTCCATGAAAATATGCCAATCATGGCTTTTCATTCCATGCAATATTCCTTGTGTCATATCAACCCTCTTTCCCAAATTTGAGGCATATCCATCAGGCATCTTCAAACTTTGAACCCACTCACATATTTGATGTTTTTGGTCCAACTTGAATGTAAAACTAGCCTTGGGCTTAAGAACATTATCGTTGGGCCCCTGCTGTGAGTGTAATTCTCTGCGGTTGCAATATTTTGGTAAGTCAAGTCTAGCCTTAGGATTATCCTTTATTTTGCCGGTGACATCCATAATTATGTTGAACAAGTTGTCAAAATAGTTCTTTTCAGTATGCATGACATCAACATTATGTGTAAGTAAATTATCTGGCCAATATTCTAACTCCCAAATATACTTTGCTTAGTCCAGTTATGCGAAACGCCATATCCATTAAGCCTGTACAATCGTTCCTCGCTGGCTTTAGACAAATCCTGAACTATTTCTCAGACGTCATGACCAGACAACCTTGGAGGTGGACCATCATATTCCCTTCTATTCCTTCTGAATGCATTCTTGAGTCTCCTAAATTCATGATCAGGTGGCAAGAAATAACGAAGACAATCAAACCATGAATTTTTCCTGCCATGTCTCAATGTGAAAGATTTTGTTTTTTCTATGCAGTATGGAAAAGCCAGCTTTCCAGCTGTCATCCATCCAAAAAACATTCCATAAGAAGGAAAATCACTAACAGTCCACATTAGATATGCACGCAGATTGAAATTTTATTTAAGAGAGATGTCCCAAGTTTCAACCCCCTTATGCCATAAAATTTGAAGTTCATCAATCAAAGGTTGCAAATAGACATCTATTCTACTTTTTGGATTACGCAGGCCGGGAATAACATAATTCAGAAATATATAGGGACTAGTTATCAACAGTTCAGGAGAAAGATTATAAGGAGTGATAAATACAGGCCAACATGAATATGGTGCACTACCAACTGAAAAAGGAGAGAACCCATCCGCACATAATCCCAATCGAATGTTTCGTGGCTCAGTTGAAAAATTTAGATAAGTTGCATCAAAATGCTTCCAAGCCTCTCCATCAGATGGATGACACACAACACCAGTGGGCCTTCTATTTTCACTGTGCTATCTCATATGAGGAGTTGAGCTGTTTGAAGCATACAACCTCTTCAACCTTGGTATAAGAGGTAAATAATACATCACCTTAATAGTAATTTTATTCTAGTAAAACCACGTTTATATCGAGAGTGCTGACAAAACTTATAGAACTCTAGGTTAGCATCTTCCTTAAAGGATAACATGCAACCATTTTCACAATAATCAATTCTAATCGAGGAGAGACCTAACTTTGACACCAATCTTTTTGCCTTATAGAAAGAATTAGGATCCTTCAAGCCGGGGTCAACTAACTCTTTAATAAGATCTATCATTGAGTCCATACTCCCTTCAGCAATATTTCAGTCAGATTTAATACTTAATAATCTAACAACAACAGACAAACGACAGTGCGAACACCCGTCAAACAAAGGATAACTAGCAGCATGCAATTCTTTGTAGAAATTGCCTCCTTCGCTATTAGGAACATCTTCAACATTTTCCCTAAAGTCAACCCTGTGTTGCATCTCAAAAGCATCATGCACCATTTCTGTCATCCTAGTATCTTGATATTCATTATGCCCTGCAGACCTACTACTTTCTCCAACAACAAAGTTATTTTGTGCAACATCACCATGAATACCACCCAATCTTAAAAAGTCCTCGTAAAACCTATTTCTATAAAAATATTCCTTTACATCTTTTTCAATTACAAGATTTATACCATCACATCTAACACAAGGACAACAAATAACCCGAAAATGTGTCCAAACATCAAGTGTCTTAGACCCTAGACTCAACCATTTTCAAGTGACTAAGTCACCTAACAAACCACATTCTAAACAAAAAAAATTCCTTCAAAGTCCCTATACTTAACCATTTTCAAGTAACTAATCCACCAATCAAACCACATTCTAAACAAAAAAATCACCTCTAAAGTTCCTACATTTAACCATTTTCAACTAACAAAGTCACCAACCAAGTAACATTCTAAACAAAAAAATTCCTGCAAAGTCCCTATACTTAACCATTTTCAAGTAACTAATGTACCAATCAAACCACATTCTAAACAAAAAAATTATCTCTAAAGTTCCTACATTTAACCATTTTCAACTAACAATGTCACCAACCAAGTAACATTCTAAGCAAAAAAATCACCTCTAAAGTCCCTACACTTAACCATTTTCAAGTAACTAAGCCACCAATCAAACCACATTCTAAACAAATAAACTACCTCTAAAGTCCCTACACTTAACCATTTTCAACCAACTAAGCCACCAATCAAACCACATTCTAAACAAATACATCACCTTTAAAGACCCTACAATTACCCATTTTCAAGTGACTAAGCCACTAATCAAACCACATTCTAAACAAAAAAATCACCTTTAAAGTCCCTACACTTAACTATTTTCAAGTAACTAAGTGACCAAACAAGTCACATTGTAAACAAATAAATCACCTTTAAAGTAACAACCAAATGATACAAGTTCAAGTTCACAATACAAGAAACAAGTAACAACAAGACCAACAAGATGTCAACAACAATGCTAGTGAATCGAACAAGGCCTCACACGGCTTCACTAGACTTTAATATGAGCAATAACAAGAAGATAACAACAATGCTAGTGAATCGAACAAGGCCACACACAGCTTCACTAGACTTCAATATGAAAAATAACAAGATTTCATTATAACAAATTAGAGAAAAGTCAACTTACCTTAGCTTGGCCTAAATTAAGGTGAAAGAGATAAGCGGTCACCGGGAAAATAGCAAAGTAATCGTTTTCCTGAATTCGGATTCTGTCAAACGGTAACATCAAATTCTAAGCAACCCATTAGGCTAGTAGAATTAAAAAAACTTGATCATTACGCAAAATAACGAAAATCTTGGCATCCTTATGTTCTCGTATTTTAACTTACAATCACCATACACAAACCACCAACATACTAAAACTACGATGGAGTATCAATAAAAAGCCCCTAAATTACTTGCTACAATTGAAAGAAAATTACAAACTAAAATTATGTAATGAATCATAATAACTAAAATTGAATCTTCAACTAACTAAAAGAAAATTTCTTCAACAAAAATTGAATCTTGAACTAACTAAAAGGAAATTTTTTGAACTAGAATTGAATCTTGAACTAACTAAAACTAAATTTTCATTACTTTTTTAACTTTCAACTAACTAAAATTATGTAACGAAGCATAATAACTAGAACAAATATGAAAAATACATACTTTGAGCTAACTAAAATTACTACCAAAAAAATTTTAGCTACTACCAAATATGACAAATATATACTTTGAGCAAACTAAAATACATACTTTAGCTAGTAACTAACAAGCAAAATAAAGAGTTAAAGTTTTTGGAACTTACCGAAGCTAGGGGTAGCGGGAATCGACGGAAATGGGGTGGATTTGCGGATTTGAGGATTTG
>NC_061116.1:190793963-190873642 GCF_002878395.1 Capsicum annuum | reverse complement strand
CATTAATTAGTAAAAAATAATTATTAATTAGTTAAATAAAATTATAATTTATTTTTAAAAATTAATTAATTAAGTCAATTCAAATTTTACAAAAATAATCACAAAGTAAAATATAAGTGTTCGACTTACTTTTATACAAATTATTATCTAAAAATAATCACATGTACACAATTTTAATAAAATGATTAAATCATATATTAATTATGTTATCACTACATTAACGCAATGCGAATATGTACAAATCAGATACTTGGTTATTTTATCAACACATTAACATGACTAGTATATTTTCTCAATAATATAATAATATCAATGAATTTTGTGAATTATGATATTTTATATATTTACCATAGGAAGTAAGCTTCACCTATAACGTGCCCATAGCTTGACCTCCGCCTTTTTCTACCTGCATTATATATATATATATATATATATATAATATCATAATTAAAAGCTAATTAGCCAAAAATTTATTGTAATTTACAAAATTTATTGATATATATAAACCTCGCTCGTAATACAACTTGTTAATCAAATAAATTATCGATTAAATGTGTTACGTTATTTGGCACGATTGTTCAATGTCCTGTCTCCCCCTCCCCTGCTTTCTTCCTCCCCCTCTCATATACCTCATAATACTAGTCTTGCGTTATTACAACTTTTAAAACATACGCGTGTCTACATTGATCGAAAATACTATATCTATATTTCCTCAATAGTTTCATATATATCAACGTATCAGTCAAACTATTTTGATATATAGATTCAGTTATCTAGCTTTTGATTACTACATAAGTCACTACACGATATATACGTATATAAACATATATTCAATTGTCTATCAGCTTTAAAATATGTACAATAAACATCACATACACGATTTTACTACCCCATAATAATATACAACGTATTTCACAAATACTCGAATGAATTATAAATTACATTATCTCATGTCATTACTATACCTTTACTGTATAATGTGTATATAGTATATACATATACCTATACATACACACACATATACACACTATTGACTATATCAAGTTCTAAATACGTACTATATATATCACACATACGTACACAAGTATATTATTATCCAATAAAATAATGAGATGTGTTTGTTATACATACTCAGATGAGTGATCGATTAATTATATTTGATTAGCTTAATAAATTAGGTTTTGACTACATCGTTCATCAATCGATCACTACATCGTTCGTACGATATATATCACATCCACAAGTATATATTAACTTATAATAGAACACGTTCATTATATTCTGATGAATTATCGGTTATATATTATATTATTATGCCTGTAAATACGTACTATAAAACATTGTCTTTCAAATACGTACTATAAAGATCAGTTTTCATCTTTCAATTACGTATATGGCAGATTTCAATGGTCTATCTCAACGGTATGATATATATATATATATATATATATATATATATATATATTTACACATACACATATTCTTTATATAAAGATTATGCATGTTTAACGTCATTTAGCGTATGTATAAAGGAAAATATTTATTTTATATATTGAAATGTATAACTCAGATGAGTGATCGATTAATTATATTTGATTAGCTTAATAAATTAGGTTTTGACTACATCGTTCATCAATCGATCACTATATCGTTCGTACGATATATATCACATCCACAAGTATATATTAACTTATAATAGAACACGTTCATTATATTCTGATGAATTATCGGTTATATATTATATTATTATGCCTGTAAATACGTACTATAAAATATTGTCTTTCAAATACGTACTATAAAGATCAGTTTTCATCTTTCAATTATGTAAGCAACAGATTTCAATGGTCTATCTCAACGGTATGATATATATATATATATATATATATATATATTTACACATACACATATTCTTTATATAAAGATTATGCATGTTTAACGTCATTTAGCGTATTTATAAAGGAAAATATTTATTTTATATATTGAAATATAAGTAAAACATAAAGATTACGTTATACATAATTTGTATTTATATTTGATATATTTTTTAGTGTAAGTTTTTTCACGTTAGATTGATTAGTTTTATTATTATTATATCGGTTATTGACTACATGTAATCAGTATAATTTTAAAAAATAATAGTATATTAGATTATTTTTTAATAAAGTAAACATATTATATTATAATATAATAGGATCTCTGATACCATTAACAGGATCTCACTAGGCTGGGTTATGCCGCTCAGCCTGCCAGACCATTAATAATATCAAATTATGCCAAAGTCGAAAAACCAAACCAAAGCGCCAACCAAAATATAAAAGAATTTCAAATAGTTTAATGACTGTATGGAATCTTTTATCCAAACAAGGGACCTATAATAGATTTAATAACCTTATGTTAAACCCATGTGTCTAGAAGTTCTAATTGTGCAGAAGTCGCCCTTTTCGTATCAATATAACGAGCTAAAGAGGCACAACTTATTAGACGTAGTCACAGAGTCAAAGCTAACATAAGTGTATTGAACTCGACTGTACCACCATATCGGAACCAAGTTAAGAAACTGTAGAAACATTTCTTTATATTTTGATAGAGTCTGGATCTTTCATAATTACCATGTAAGCGAAGTTAGACCTTCAACATAGATATAAGAAGTCTTTTAGCCGGACATAGTCACGGCTGGAAAAGGGTAGAAGTTGTATTAAATGCACACAATTAAGAAAGTAATATTTACCTTGATAGCCGGAAGCAAGACCGGAATAGTAGTAAACAGTAGCTTCTTATTTATTTAATCTTTAAATATATTACAAAGAGAGATGTAGAGAGAGGGGAGAGCTTATAGAAAGAGAAACAAAAGAAGAAAATTGAAGAACTCCTGCCTCTCTAACAAGAATGAGGCGTCTATAAATATAAGAAAGAGAATCTTGCACAGTAATAGATGGGTCCCTATGCACAGTGGTTTTACTATTACATAAGACTTTACTCAGCATAAAAAGTAAAGGGGCCTTATATCGAGGTCAGATAGTCATATCTTGTCTTTGCCTTTCCATTTCTTGATGAATGTTTCAGCTTTTTCAGTAATTTCCTCATTTTCTATCAGAATTTCTGGAGGTTGAGAATCTGTAACACCTTCAGTGTTTGCTTCGGTACTGTTCATTAAGATATCTGAATTTTGCTCAACAGTTTGAAGTAATTTATCTCTTACTTCTGATAAATATTCTTTTATCATTTGCATTTTATTTCCATCATGTGCAGATATTCTCCTAGAAACATAGTTAAGACTTTTTTCTTCAACCAAAATTGATTTCTTGGGAGTCTTTTCATATTCAGTAATTTTCTTGACTATTTCCTCCCTTTGATCATGACCATAGGCGAGTTTAGTATCTGAATCTTTTCAAAGCAATTTGTCCCAAAAATTACAATAGAATACTTGATATATGGCAGGAATTTGTTGGGTATCATAGCCTATTTCTACTGACCATTGATGGATCCAAGGGATAGAGAATTCTATGTAGAAATACATTTGATCAATAGTATTGATCTTACAAATATGTTCTAAAAGATATAATTCAATTAATAAAGGTGAGGATTTTTTCCATGAATGGTAAAGAGGAATATTCTGGAGGTAATATTTTAACTGTGGGTCTGTACTGAGTCCACTATTGGATAAACCAATTTGGAATAGGCTTTTCAAATATTTTAGCAGAAATTTTTATAAACCAAGTGTGTTTGTGGTTATAATTATTATAATATAATACTTGAGAAAAGGCTTTAATGTAATCACAATAGGTGAAATTTGCAAGTGTTTGTCCTATTGGCTCCATTGGCATGGATTTTTGAGTCATTGATGAAATACCCCATTCTTCAATAGGAATAAGTTTTTTAATTACTATTTTGGAGTATCCATGTACTCCTGAGGTAGATTCTCCGAGGGTGATGTGATCATAATTCGCACTGAATGTTTGAACTAATATATGTTCATAATAAGTCCGGGTTTTATATGATTCACTAGTGAAATAAACGTTGGAAGTGAGATAATTTCTGAGTATTCGCCATGCTTCTTCAGAATTCTTTTGATACCATTAATAGGATACCATTAACAGGATCTAACTAGGCTGAGTATTAACAGGATTTCTAAGTATTAAAATAGACGTTGGCATCTCTGATACCATTAACAGGATCTCACTAGGCTGAGTATTAACAGGATTTCTGAGTATTAAAATAGACGTTGGCATCTCTGATACCATTAACAGGATCTCACTAGGCTGGGGTATGCCACTCAGCCTGCCAGATCATTAATAGTATGGAATTACGCCAAAGTCGGAAAATCGAACCAAAGCACCAATCGAAATATAAAAGAATTTCAAATAGTTTAATGACTGTATGAAATCTTTTAACCAAACAAGGGGCCTGTCAGAGATTTAATAACCTTATGTTAAACCCATGTGTCTAGAAGTTCTAATTGTGCAGAAGTCGCCCTTTTCATATCAATATAACAGGATAAAGAGGCACAACTTACTAGACGTAGTCACAGAGACAAAGCTAACATAAGTGTATTGAAATCGACTGTACCACCATTTCGGAACTAAGTCAAGAAACTATAGAAAAATTTCTTTATATTTTGATAGAGTCTGGATCTTTCATAATTACCATGTAAGCAAAGTTAGACCTTCAACATAGATATAAGAAGTCTTTTAGCCGGACATAGTCACGGCTGGACAAGGGTAGAAGTTGTATTAAATGCGTACAATTAAGAAAGTAATATGTACCTTGATAGCCGGAAGCAAGGCCGAAATAGTAGTAAATAGTAGCTTCTTATTTATTTAATCTTCAAATATATTACAAAAAGAGATGTAGAGAGAGGGGAGAGCTTATAAAAAGAGAAACAAAAGAAGAAAACTGAAGAACTCCTGCCTCTCTAACAAGAATGAGGTTTCTATAAATAATAAGAAAGCGAATCTTGCACAGTAATAGATGGGTCCCTGTGCACAGTGATTTTACTATTACATAAGACTTTATTCAGCATAAAAACTAGAGGGGCCTTATGTCGAGGTCAGATAGTCATATCTTGTCTTTGCCTTTTCATTTCTTGATGAATGCTTCAGCTTTTTCAATAATTTCCTCATTTTCTATCAGAATTTCTGGAGGTTGAGAATCTGTAACATCTTCAGTGTTTTCTTCGGTACTGTTCATTGAGATATCTGAATTTTGCTAGACAGTTTGAAGTAATTTATCTCTTACTTTTGATAAATATTCTTCTATCATTTGCATTTTATTTCCATCATGTGTAGATATTCTCCTAGAAACATAGTTAAGACTTTTTTCTTCAACCAAAATTGATTTCTTGGGAGTCTTTTCATATTTAGCAATTTTCTTGACTATTTCCTCCCTTTGATCAGGACCATAGGCGAGTTTAGTATCTGAATCTTTTCGAAGCAATTTATCCCAAAAATTATAATAGAATACTCGATATATGGCAGGAATTTGTTGGGTATCATAGCCTATTTCTACTGACCATTGATGGATCCAAGGGATAGAGAATTCTATGTAGAAATACATTTGATCAATAGTATTGATCTTACAAATATGTTCTAAAAGATATAATTCAATTAAGAAAGGTGCGGATTTTTTTCATGAATGGTATAGAGAGGAATATTCTGGAGGTAATATTTTAACTGTGGGTCCGTACTGAGTCCACCATTGGATAAACCAATTTGGAATAGTCTTTTCAAATACTTTAGCAAAAATTTTTATAAACCAAGTGTGTTTGTGGTTATAATTATTATAATATAATACTTGAGAAAAGGCTTTAATGTAATCACAATAGGTGAAATTTGCAAGTGTTTGTCCCATTGGCCCCATTGACATGGATTTTTGAGTCATTGATGAAATACCCCATTCTTCAATAGGAATAAGTTTTTTAATTACTAGTTTGGAGTATCCATGTACTCCTGGGGTAGATTCTCCGAGGGGACTGTGATCAAAAGTCGCACTAAATATTTGAACTAATATATATTCATAATAAGTCTAGGTTTTATATGATTCACTAGTGAAATAAACGTTGATAGTGAGATAATTTCTGAGTATTCGCCATGCTTCTTAAGAATCTAATATTATATTATATATGTAATGTAATATATTATTTTTACTACTAATAATAATTAGATTACATAAAGTTAATATACAACGTTTTATATAATTATTTTTTAAAAATAATTATTTAGTTTTTATCTTTTTTTAATTTCCAAAACAAACCACATGTGGTTGGTTTTTAAATATTTTATTAGTATTATTTAAATTAAAAACAACCACAAGTGGTCATTTTTTAAATTTAATTTTATTTCGTGATTTCAATAAAAACTACCACCAGTGGTGGTTTTTAATTAAATTAATTAATAATTTTTTTAAAAAAATAAAAACCAACCACAAGTGGTGGCTTTTTTAAAAATATATTTTTTTAAAAAAATAATTTAAAAAGAATTTTTAAAAACCGACCACTTGTGGCCGGGTTTTTGAAATATTTTTAAATTATTAATTTTTTTAAAAACCGTTTGTTATTTTTTTTTAAATTTTAATTTTTAAAATATATAATAATTAATATAAAAATAATTATTTATTTTGATATTTTATAATTATAAAGCATTTTTCATAATTTTAAAAATAAATCAGCTACAAGTGATCATTTTTTTTTTCGACCACATTTTGTGGTCGGTTTTTCCTTTTTTTTTAATAGTGTATAGTTTGTCCGTTGGACTACTCAATATTAATTGGAAGTTTTCTCTTTAATAGAGATAGAGAAAAAAAATAACAAGACAATCAAAATTCTCTTTTCCTTCTTCTATTGCATGTTGAGTTATTTCTTTTTTGATAAATAAATCTTATTAATTAGTTTCTGACTCATAAGTTTTATTGGTAAAGCTTATTGAATATTAGGAAATATAATATATTTTAGCTGATAAAATATATTTAAAGACAGTGTGAAAAACACACGTTAAGCTAGAAAATTTTCATAATTATCCAATATTTTCAATAAACTTGTTCAATTAAAAATTAAGAGATAGACCCTTCAAACTAGACAATTTGGTTTCATAGTTATTATAGAAACTATGGAGCAAAGATGGTTCGAAAAACATACAAACTCCTATTGCCCATCGAATTGCCAGTATGAACTTGGGCCGTAGTTCCGCAATACATTGATATAATAAAGTACCCTTAATCATGTCAACCTTTGACATTATATTCGGCCGATAAAATCATATAAAGTAGATAAGATAAACAATACTATAGAGCTACTTGTACTGTTTAACTTGATTTAAAAGTTGTTAAATACTCAAGAAAGTCTAGAGGAAAGTTACGAGCATTGCGTTAATGCATAACTTTCATATCAAGGTTAGCATGGTTAATGATATTTGTCCAAGTGTTAATTATACGACCTTAACTGTCAAATACAAACTACATTTTGAAATGTTCCTGCAGATTTTGCTTGTGTTTAGTCTTTCCCGATTGAAAAACATATAGGAATTTCTTATAAAATGAAAGAATTATGTTTATCGGATTAGTTTCTTGATAGTCTTTGTTCTTTTTGTTCTGTGCCAGTGATTCCACTATTATTAGTGAGGAATAATGGAATAATTCCTTTATATTTATAAACATAGGAGACATAATTTATATGAATATAATAAGTCTTGCTTGGGCTGCATTCAATGAGATCTACAAGCACTTTTGCAACTCTCTCTTCCTGAGAGGTCTTTTTTTTTTTTTTTTGACTTCTTCAAAGGGCAAAGGAGGTTTTCTAAGTTCTCGCTCGCTCGAAAGGATATTAGCTCATATGAAACCTTAGTTTCGCTGAATTTATGAGGCCACGTGAAAGAGAATTCAAACTTGTTCTATTTTTTTGAAAATTCTAATCCATTTGATATTCGGCACCCTTTTTCAACACCATTTTACTCATCCATTTTTGAAAACTCTAATCCATTTGCGCATTTTGCTCATCAACATTTCTAGCAATTTTGTCGATTAATTCTAACTCTTTATTTGGAATTTCTCTTTCTTCTTTGGAATCTTTTTTTTTTTATGGGTACCTCGAGTGCAGCCAAGGTGCGTTTGTACTACTTGCACAAGTCATGAGCAAATTCATCTTTGAAAAATCCAACATTACTTACACAGCAACTGTCGATGTGGATCAACAATATTTCGTGGAAGAGGATCAATGATTTTTCTTTTGGTTCAGCATGTCCGTTTCGAAAGTGCATGTAAACTCTCCCTGTCATGTTTATGTATAAACTGCTTTACATACCAGCAACTCTTAACAGATTCCTGAATTTCTTGAAGCTGCAAGAATATGTCCTCAGACTTCATATATAGCCTCATTCTTCAAAGACTGAATCATTTTGAAAAGAACAAAAATGCAGAAATGAGTGTGCAATAACGGACCAATTACTGAGACATTTTGCAAAAATCACTCCGAGTAATATATTATCTGCTAAAGATAGAACCGAACAAGAATTTTGTGTGTATAATCATGTACTGTAATGTTGAATGTTATCAACTTCATGTACATAGACCAAATAATACCATACAAGCAAAAATTCCTAGATTCATGAAGATATAGAACAACATTTAAGTTATTATATTTGCATATCCAACGATTATTCGAGTGTTACATATCAGATCTGGCCTATGGACAAATATGTAAGCATATGTTTCATGCTTGTTTGAGTAATAATAATGAGATTTCCCAACATCGTGCTATACAAGTAGTTAGGATTTCTAGAAGAAGATGCCGTTCAAATTAAAATTGTTGTCACTTATAGAACATTCAAGGAGGACTTGTCATAATAATTAATGGAATCAATAAGCATAACTCGTTACAGAAGCTGGCCAGTAAGTATCACCAAACCACAGTATAATCAACATCAAATTAACAAAATATCCGTTAGTATGAACTCGGACACGAGAGCACAGAGGAAACAAAAAAGTCTATTATTAACATATATTTTTCTGCGCGAGCTTGTATACTTGAATCTCTCTTGATAGCTTCACAAACACACACATATGGATGCACCTATTCTATGAATTCCCGACAAACATCAATGGTAATTTAACAAGGATTTTGCATATCGTCGAAAACCTTTCAGCTTACCACGGTATGTAGCAGGAGGATTAGATCACATGTACAGTTATGTCTAAATGTACATATAGCATGTTAATTTGTCACATCTTTAACTTACGTATTGATCTGATCCATCACAAATGAGCTAATTGAACGGAAAGCCGAGGCGAGGAAGAACTTAGCTTGTATATGGAGATCTGTTTCTTTCAAAAATATATAGACACTGGGATTTAGGTCTCTCGTCTTTTGTTATCTCCTCAGTTAGTCAGTTGTAGTACGCATCCATGAACACAACCTCAGTATATAAATCTAGTGTCAGCTAAAATAGACTAATAGTCATAACATGTTTGACCAAGCTTTCTTGGTAAGCTAATTAAAAACACTTATTTTAGAAAGTTAAGGTGTGTAGCCAAAATTTAATAGCTGAAGTTGTTTGAAGAACTTTTGGAACCTTGACCAAGCACAAATTACTGCTTTAATATTGGTACAAGTACTTTTTAAATTGATTAGCCAAACATGAATCGCTACACATGAAAAGTACCTTTTCGAATAGAATTTTTGATTAAAAAATACTTTTCAAAATAAGCAAATTTTAGAAGTTTGGTCAATCATCACCATCATATATATCCAATATAATTACACAAATAATCTAAAAAAAATAGTTTGTATGCAAATTTTACCTTCTAACTTGAAAGATAGAAAGATTATTCCTTATAGAAAATCACACTATAAAAACACGAAAAACACTACACATGGTGGAAAGGGGAAGTACTAGAGGTGGCTAAGGTTGGTGCAAACATAAGACTAATTTCAACTTGTAATGTCTTTGACAAAAATTGGTCCCAATAGCTAATTAAACACTTTAATTTTGTGAATGTACATCTACACATCTTAACTCATTTGTTTTTCTTTTTATGTGTCATCCTTCGACTTGCACAATGTTTAATAAAAAAATAATAACTTTTAAAGCTTGTACTATAATCCTTAACTATTTATATGACTACAAATAATTTCATTAAGGATAAAGAGGTACTCTAACGTTAATCTTTTTTTTTAATTGTAATAAGGTGACATTTTTTTAAAAACATTTTTTTTTTTTTTTGAAAAAGCGCCACATGCATGAAATTGAAATGGAAAAAGTATAATTTTTTCATCCACCTAAATTAATCTTTTTCATGCTTACTTGGTGTTTACCCCAATCCTACATAACTCAATCTAAAAAGGAAAAACACCAACTCCAAATAATCTTTAGAACTAAGTTAATGAAACCCCAAATTAGGGATGGCAGTTGGGGTCAAGATGAGTCAAGATCTATTTCGATTCAAATTTATTTGGATCAAAATGAATTAAATAACTAGATGTTATAATTTAATTATTTTATTATTTTTTAATAAATTTTTAATATCGAATAAAATTAGTTTTTTTTTTAATTATAGCTATGTACTCTATAACATATTAAATAAGGTATTTTTTTTAAAAAAATATTTAAACAATGTTTTTCAAAAATCAGTTTCAATTTAACAAATATTATGTAATTTTTATGCTAATAAATAGGTGAGGGAATAACTAATTCAATTTAAACTGGTTCAACGGGTTTGTTTGATTTTGATTTTGACACCCCTACCCCAAATTGACTCAACTCCGGTCAATATTCGCCAAACCCCATCTAATCCCTAAGAAAAAGAAAGAAAAAGAAATACGTACGTGTTACACATTGTGACTTGTAATGTTCCATGAAATTCAGCTAAATGGGACCCACTAAGCCACGTGCAATAGAGAATCCAGCAAGTACCACCTCTTTCAGCTCTGTTCACTGTTTCACTTTTAGCCTTTTCAAACAACAACAACAACAGAAATTGGTAACACCAAACCCCTTTTTCTCTCTTTCTACAAATGACGGAGGAATTTTCAAATATACTTTGTAGATGACGACGCCTTTATACGCCGTCGCCGTTACCGTAGTAAGCGTGTTCGCTTACATTGAAGCTCTTGGTGGCTCCGCCTCCACTCTTGCTATTACCTACGGCGGCGGCACCGTTACTATATGTGGTATAGTTGCTAACCAGCCAATACAAAGAATCTATTGTTGGAGAGATGGAGATAATCAATCATCTATGGCTACACCTGTTTTACCTGACGTCTCCTTCGACTTCATCGCCGGTGGCCTCGATGGCTTCGTCGGTATTCGGTCTGGTGGATTTTCTCTACTCTACTGGAACAACAGTTTCATTCCCAAACGGTTGTATTACAGTAACTCAACGTTGTTGACAGCCGTTACAATGGGTGAAACCCAAATTTGCGCAATCAAGGAGAACAACACTACCCAAAATGCTACCTGCTGGAGAGGCGGAGGCGGAGGCGGAGGCGGAGGCGGAGGCGATTCGAGAAATGGGTCATTAGCATCTTCTCAATTCATATCAATATCATCTGGGTCTCAGTTTTCTTGTGGTGTTTTAGAAAGCTCGAACAGGGTTGTCTGTTGGGGAAATGGTAGTAGTAGAGGTGATGATATAGCTGCAACTATCCAATCTGGGTTCGGTAATGAAACGACGGTGAACATATATGCTGGAGGAAGGCACGCTTGTGGGGTGAGTACTACCGGATTTTTAATTTGCAGAGGTGATAATAGCAATGGTCAATTGGATGTTCCTTCTAATTTGTTGTTGTCTAACGATTATTTTGGATTAGCTTTAGGAATGAATCATACTTGTGGAATTCGGAATGTGAATCATACCGTGATTTGTTGGGGTGGAAATGGTGCATTTTCAAGAAATAATAATGTAACAGAACAAGTTTCTTTTGAATCAGTCGTAGCCGGTGTAGATTTTACATGTGGATTGACAACAAATAATTTTTCAGTCTTGTGTTGGGGTCCAGGTTGGACTAGTAGTATGTATCCTCAAGGGGCTGTCCTTCCTTTACCAACGATTCTTCCAGGTCCGTGTGTACAAAGTAATTGTACTTGTGGTATATATCCGCAGTCTCAAAACCTTTGTTTTGGCAGTGGCAATATTTGTAGGCCTTGTGATTTCTTAAGTTTAGCACCACCTACATCACCACCACCAGCTCCACCACCACCATTGGCGCCTTCTTCGCCTTCGAGGAGGCTAAGAAGGGGTTTATTAGCTTTTGCCATTGTTGGATCAGTGGGGACTTTTGCAGGGATTGCTAGTATAATTTATTTTCTGTGGGCTGGTGGTTGTTTTGGAAAGAAGAAAGTTCATAATTCAGTTCAACCTACTATTACTGCTCCTACTTCTACCGGTGGGCAATTATCCAGTAGTAGTCGTCCTGTTTCAAGATCATCAACTCTTAGGCGTCAAGGGTCGCGGTTGATGAGGCGTCAAAGGAGTGGAACTTCTTCTAAACACACAGACAGGGCAGAGGAGTTTCTGTTTACTGACCTTGCTGCAGCTACAAACAATTTTTCTCTAGAAAACAAGATTGGTGCTGGTAGTTTTGGAGTTGTTTACAAGGGAAAACTACTGGATGGTCGTGAGGTCGCGATCAAACGTGGTGAAACGGGTCCAAGAACGAAGAAATTTCAGGAGAAAGAAAGTGCATTTGACTCAGAATTGGCATTCTTGTCTCGCTTACACCACAAACATTTAGTTAGACTTGTTGGTTATTGTGAAGAAAGGGATGAAAAGCTTTTAGTTTACGAGTACATGAAGAATGGAGCGCTTTTTGATCATTTACATGATAAGAACAATGTGGAGAAGAGCAGTAGTATAGTGAATTCTTGGAAAATGAGGATCAAGATTGCATTAGATGCTGCACGAGGCATCGAATACCTTCACAATTATGCAGTTCCGCCTATAATTCACAGGGACATTAAGTCATCCAACATCTTGATCGATGCAAACTGGATTGCAAGAGTGTCTGATTTTGGATTATCACTAATGGGGCCAGAGTCTAATCGTGATTTCAGCAGCAGGCCAATGAAGGCTGCTGGCACAGTTGGGTATATTGATCCCGAGTACTATGGTCTAAATGTGTTGACAACAAAGAGTGATGTGTATGGACTCGGAGTAGTGTTGTTAGAACTCTTGACAGGAAAGAGAGCCATATTCAAGACTGAAGAGAATGGAGGTGCGCCAATGAGTGTGGTGGACTTTGCAGTACCAGCAATTATGGCTGGAGAATTGACAAAGATTTTGGATAACCGAGTAGGGCAACCAGAGCCAAGTGAAGAAGTAGAAGCAGTGGAATTGGTGGCCTATACTTCAATGCATTGTGTGCATTTGGAAGGTAGAGACAGACCCACCATATCTGACATTGTTTCTAATTTAGAGAGAGCTTTGGCTGCATTTGATGATAGCCATGGCAGCATCTCTAGTGGTCCAATTTCCTTTATTTCTGACTGATACCACGCACTCTGATTCTTTTCCTTGGCTAATTTGTGTGATTATATTGTTTTTACTAGTGTAAAGGGTATTATGTTCATTCTAACACGACATCTGGTGAATTTGTAAACTGCGACAGTCGAACAAGTTCTACAAGAAATTCTTTTCCTCCCAGAAGGTTAATAAGTCTCCTCTTTTTTACTATCGTATTTGCATACTCTGGTCTGGCAGGGGAAGGGGAAAGATATAATTAATCATTTGGTTTTTGCTAAAGGAGAATTTTTTATTACTGGCATTACAGTTATAGCTAGTGTTTCTAGTATCTGGTAGAAATTTGGTCTTAAAATTTTATATTTAAATTCTTGACAATTCAATGTTGAATGCTTTGGCATAAAGGAATATTGAATTACATTAGATTGTTCAATCATGTATGTAATTTTCTTTATTTTAGGCATTACGTTATCATGACTTGATCTCTCACAAAAACAATTCTCATAATTCAAACCAAGACTTTGCTTGCCTTTGAATGTGGAGGGAGGATCTCTCGTTCATTTTACAGCCTTCAGGGAGGTATTATACATAATATAAGTTTTAAAGTGGAATTAAGAGAGTTATGGTTATTGCAACTTAGCCTTGGAAACAACCTCCGACAGAAATACAAGATAAGACTGCATATAATAGACCTTTGTAGTTAAGTCCTTTAGTAGGAGTTTTAGTACACCACATTACTTTTTTTATTATGGTTGTTGCAATTTGTGCCCTGATAAAAGGATAAAATATAGCCCCAACCTTACTGAGTGAATGTAGCTAGGAAGTCTAAATAGACGTACCGAACCCAGAAAGTGGTCCAACATTTTGAAGTTTTCCGCTTTTGACGATTAATTCCTACACGCTGGGCAAAAACTAGATGAGAATTGACTTTCAAAATTAATACTCCGTCCATCAATACTTACTACTGTTGACTTAGCACACGAGAAATATTTCTCATATATTATCTTTTAAATATATTAAATTCAATGTCAGGGGAAACGAATGAAGTGATAAATCTATATATAATTAAAAAGGGAGGATAAAGTTTCTCCATTTAACCAAGTGAAAGCATTAAACATTGACACATGTAATCTATAGTTAATTAGTTAAGAAATAGCTGTTGCATTAGTTGTTTGCAACGTTTCCGTGAATTTTCAGATTTCAGATTCACATTTTCAGTTAATTCACAATTTTATATTTTTAGTTTGAAAGTTTGTATGTTAGTTGGTTATAATTGTTACCCCTTTACACATTAATATACTACACTTTAAAAATACAAACTTCCTATACTATTTTTTTATTTAACAAAATTGATTTTGAATTTAGATTATGTAACTGCACTATTTTTCTTTTATGATCATAACTACACTATTATCAAGAACAACTTACAAGTGCAAGCATACACAGTTTATTACAAATCTCTTACTTGAAATTCACATTCACTAATTAAAAATTCAAATAAATTCAAATTACATCACATAAACTGCTTATACATATAGTATATTGGCATCACTTCAATCAAATTCTGATTATGATGCAACCTCCTCATTGAACCATATGTCATTATATATATAATATCCATCTGCATATAATTATAAAAAAAAAATCATATGTTAGTAATTCATATTACATTATGTTTTAAAAATTTTTCAAAAATTAAAAATTCAAATAAAATCAAATTACATCACATAAACTGCTTATACATTTAGTATATTGGCATCACTTCAATCAAATTCTGATTATGATGCAACCTCCTCATTAAACCATACGTCATTATATATACAATATCCATCTGCATATAATTATAAAAAATATCATATGTTAGTAATTCATTATTACATTATGTTTTAAAAATTTATCCCAAAATTTTATATTTAACTATGTAGAACATATATAATCGAGTTTATTAGTTGAATTACAAAATTCATACTATAAGAACATACTGCGCTTCTAATATTAAATCATAATTAAAAATTAAAAATTAAAAATTCAATTTTATAACTTCTTATTTAACCGTGCTAAAAAAAAAAAGATTTGATGGCAAAAGTCTACAACTTTTAGATAATGTCTACAACTTACAAATAATTGTAAAATCTTTTGTATAATTAACTCTATAAGTACTCTTTTATCACCATCATATGTATCCAATAAACGTCTATCTATTCTATGTAATACACAACCAATCCTTCTTATCCTTTATTGTAAACTTCCCTTAGTTTCTTCCCCTTCATCTATAAATTCAACTTAAATTCTACATATATTCTCTTCAACTCTTAAATTCCCTACAGTATTCTACAGATTCCTTCACATACTCATTCTAACATTGTTTCCATCTTAAACAACTTCAATATTCTACCAATTCCTTCACATACTCATGTAAACTTCGTTTCCTTCTTAAACAACTTCAATTCTGTTAATCTTTACCACAATCTACGTAAACCTATATACTCTTATAAAAAATGACAAATTTCATCAGCGACATAACAACCACAAAAATGCACTAGAAGTTAAATGTCTTGGTTGTTCGCCTATGGAAAGTGAAAGATCGCTTTAATCCTGATGCTTTGTACACAATTAAAATGATTCTGTAGGATGAACATGTATCCAACAATTTCTAATTTATTTATATATTTATATTTCTATTTCTATCTTATACTAATTCATTAATCAATATTTTAATTTTTTTTATAGGGTGATCGGATACAAGCTTTAAGATGTAGTTCTGTGCTTAAACAATTCAAATCTAATATCAAAGAACGTGGGTTATATGTTATGAAAAATTTTATCGTATGTAAGAATGCTACTAAGATAAGGGCCACAACTCATAAGTTGAAGCTTAGTTTTACACAACGAACAGTTGTTACTGAAAAAACTGATCCATATTTTTCAATGAAGTTCTTTGATTTCCGACCTTATTTGTACTGATAAATAAGGTTTCTGTGAACGAATTAGAATTATTTGGTAAGCAAAATTACACATCAACATTCACTGAATGTTACTTTAATTGGGGATGTAATATTAACAAATGTAAATATTCTAGATATTATTGGAGAAATCATTAGTTTAGGTCGGATACAAACTCACAATGCTGGGGGAAGTTATAGGAAGTTCATGAATATTGAACTTGAAGATGCTGAGTAAGAAAAAAAATCATATGTTGATTATTTATAAACTTATATTATAATATCAACACAAGTTCTATCTTACAACTTCTTTTTGCAGAAACAACAGGCTACCATGTACTTTTTGGGGAGAGTCTGTTGAAAAAATTATTCCTCAACTTCTAACTTCTAATAACCAACCTGTTATTGTTGCTCTACAACTCATACAAGCACATAAATTTTAAGGTAATAGTTATATTGAAATTTATTTAATAAAAAAATTCACTGTATCTTACATATATTTTGTGACAGATTTTTATACCGTGTGCAACACTTGGAATGCCTCTAAGTTGTGGATTAATCCAACTGATGTTCAGTCTAAAGAGTTTAAAAAGTTGTTAAATATATCTTTTATATCTTCTACACACACACATATATATATATAATTTTTTCAAACTACAAAGTAATATATCCCTGTCATGACTTACATTTTCTTAATTTACAAAGTAATATATCCCTGTCATGACTTACATTTTCTTTCTTTTATGTATGTAGGCTACTTACTGTTCGTAATAGTAACTTTGACAGAATAACTCATACCATCTCACAACAAAGTAATTCTGTGTTGGATAAATTATAAAATGGCACTTTACAAGTCAAGACAATTTCTAAGTTGTTAGAGATTAGTAAAGTGAGTAATTATGTTACTCATGCCATCTTACTATTGTAGTTGCTCAAATTTATTTACAAATGCAACAACAAAATCTGTTACACATCAAAAGTCCTACCAGACCATATTTTTTTCAAATAAGTCTGTTTCCTTTTATCTATACTCACATATTTTTTTAATCTTTAAACAGAAAGGTTCACACTGTTGCATTGTTGCTACTGCTGAATTGTTAAACCTACATAATGGGTGGTCTTATACTGGATGATATAAGTGTCGAAAAAAAGCAAAAAAAATGAAAAACATTTATGTTTTCTCAAACAAAAAATGTAATCATGAAGATTCCACTATGATTTACAGGTAAATATACGAACTTTTCAATAATACTTTATAACAAACTTTTATGTTTAAAGATAAATAAATAACTATTCAGGTACAAAATTCAAGTTACGGTTATGGACAATACTGGCTCTATTTCACTGATGATTTGGAATACTAATGCCATGTCTCTAATTGGCAAGTCTACAAACGACTTGAAGGAGAAATTACTTCAGGTATATATAATACATAGATTTTAATAATTATGTTGGCTATTAAATTATTTACTAACATATATTATTTCTAGAATTCTGCCAATGATGATGGACCTTCCTATCCAATGGAACTGAATAATATTCGACAAAGAAAATTTAATTTTAAGGTAATTGTCAAGAACGAAAACATTCATTTCCATGATGAGGTGTACAGTGTTGTTAAGATTCTAGATGATGAAGACTTGATCAAGAAATATTCTCCTAATGAATCTGATATCTCCCGTGTATGTACACTTTCTTCATAAAATCTAATCATTTCATATATTTTCATACTTATTCTTTTCTAAACTATTTTTATAGGACCATGACTTCACCAGTTTTCAAGAATTTTATGGTCAAAAAGATTTCAAGTAATTCACCAAAGACTCTGTCATTTTAACTCCTTTGAAGACTTATGTAAAAAGGAAAGATCTTCCAAAAAAGCTAAATCTATCATAGTTGATGAAGATGTCCATTGTATTCGATCAACAACAAGATCCACAAAGACGTTAAAAAGAAAAAGAAATCTTCATCTGCTGCCTTTAAATGACTTCCTCACAAGTTATTTCTGTAGTATAATACTTTTATATTAATCTAGTAGTTTCTTAATATTAGTGACATTTATCATAAGTTATTTATATCATGTTAATGTGATCCATTTCACACCCCTTTTATTACATATAATTAAGTGTTTTTATATTCTATCTATACTCTATGATCTTCAAACACAATTTTCAACCATTTGTTACATAATTTATATGTCACACTGTCAATGTGAATATAAAAAAATCATGCAGGCAACAAGCTTTTATTATTAAATTTTATCTAAGAAAATTATCAATACTTTTGAAATATGAATACTTGAGAAATAATCGATTTCAATAAAAAAAAATATCAATACTTGTGAACTAACCGGTGCACCAGAAGTTTCACTTTAACCAATTATAAGTTCTGAACTTGCTGCTCAACTGTAACATCAATGAAGCATTGTCATTTTCACTATATTATGATATTATAAGCATCAGCAGGTATGATAATTTATGTCGGAGATATACCAGAAACCATGACCTATAATAAAAAAGATATAAAGACATACTCATACATATTGACAAAATCAATAGGAGGTTTCAGCTTTTGCTTCACCACAGAGAAACCCCACTTACTAATACGAGCCCAAAGTAAACCACATGTATTAGACCTCTTCACAACATCCTTCGGTCAGTTTCCCAGGAAAGAAACATCACCCATTCATATCTGTAGAACAACAAAAGTAAATTGTTATATAAGAAAAAAATAAAAAACTCAAAATATGAGAATAGAGCAACTGTTATGGAAGCTTTATCAAAGCCCAAAATGAGCTTATCATAGTTTTTCTTTTTAATAATTAGTAGTTTATGAAATCTTTTCATACCTTTGCAAATGTCAGTTTATGAAAGAATCATAACAGGAGTGAAGTGCAACAAAGGAGGTTTTTTCTTTTTATATAATCATGGAGAAATTGGGAAGACTTTTATTCGAAGGACTTTATCTTCGGCAGTAAGATCTAAAGGAGACATAGTCTTAACAGTTGCGTCAAGTGGGATTACATCAGTTTTATTACCCGGAGGTCGAACAACACATTCAAAATTTGCTATCCCACTCAATGCGACTGAAGATTCTACATGTAATATAAAACAGAGCAATTCTCTTGAAAGTTTGATTGTGAAGACAAAGTTAATTATTTGGGATGAGGCACCAATGATGCATAGCTATTGTTTTGGAACTCTTGACAAAACTTTAAGAGATATTCTTAGATTTGAAGATGTATCTAATTTAGATCGGTCATTTGGAGGTAAAACAGTAGTTCTTGGTGGTGACTTTAGAAAAATTCTACCGGTCAGTACAAAAGGTAACATACAAAATATTGTAAATACTATCCTTAATTATTCATATTTGTGGGATGACTGTCATTTACAAAAGCTAACAAGGAATATAAGGTTAGAAGGTAATCATGAATCAGATTTGAATGATCGGACGAAATTTGCTGATTCGATTTTAGCGGTTGAAGATGGTATGATTGGCGATTCAATTAATGGAATTGGACAAGTTCCTATAACTGATGATGTTCTTATTAGTAATTGTTAAGATCCTATTTCTTCCACTGTCAACAGTACATATTCAGTCTTTCAGGAGACACATTTACAGATTTGGAACAAGTACATACTCCTGAATTCCTAAATACTATAAAATGCTTCGAAATACCAAATCATGCTATCACTTTAAAAGTTGGTGTACCCGTAATATTTTTGAGAAATATAGATCCATCTTCAGGGCTTTGTAATGGAACAAGATTAATTATCACAAGAATTGAAAATTGGGTTATCGAGATAAAAGTCTTATCAGGACATATGATTGGACAAAAGATTTTCATACCTAGAATGTCACTGACTCCGTCTGATTGAAGAATACCTTTTAAGTTTCAAAGAATACAGTTTCCAATAGTTGTATCATTTGCTATGACTATCAATAAGAGTCAAGGACAATCTTTATCTCATGTTGGGTTATATTTGAAGAAAGCAGTTTTTACACATGGCCAGCTATATGTTGCACTATCACGGGTGACAAAAAGACAAGGATTAAAGATTTTGACATATGGTAATGAACGAGAAGTTTCAAATGAAGCAACTAATGTAGTTTTTAAAAAAGTTTATCGTAATTTGAGTGTAAATTAAAGCTAATCTGATCCAAATTACAAATCAGGGCTCAACCAATATCATCAATTTGTTGAGGGTTAGACTTAGCTTTTTTTTTAATCAGTCATATAGATAATAAAAGTTATTTTTTGTTGCAATAAGTGTATAGCATAAGTTAGTTATTATGTAAGTTTTTTTATAACTGTTTAGCCTTTTTGTTTATTCTCTTTGTACGTTTTATTCAAGTATTATAATAAATTTTTTATAGAATTAGAGATTATTTCTACATATAATAAAATTATAGACTTTTTAAGTAATTCCACAAGTGGGGTTTAGGGAGGATAGGATGTATGTACACAAACATAAACTATCTTTGTAAGGTACAGAGTCTGCTTCCTAGACCCTCGACTCAAAACAAATGTATAGGATGTGGGTTTTCTTCTTGTGATTGAATATTTATGAGGGTTTTCTTTCTTGTTACATATCAAACTAGAAATGGCATCTAGAATACAGAGGTGCATGTGTTTCTTCCATCGTGTAAGATATAATCTTATGAATGATACCCAAAACTAAATTGACACAAGTTAAATTAATCGAACTGCAATTTACCTGCGTAAATATTGACAAGTGATGCATCATTCAAGTAGTCAACTATACTTGATGAAAGAATAGCAATTAGCAGGCAAGAATAGCAATAGCAGGCAAGAAGTGATGCACTTCAAGCCGGACATGTAAAAAATAATGGCATCTGTAAGTTTTCAGAGCACAAGTGAGTTCTAAGAAATAACGCAAATACTTTCATATTACATTAGAATATTTAACTAGATAATCAGTATTTCCATTAGACAGGAAACTTGACCTCAAAATCAAGTTGAAATAATAGACAATGTGATTGAAAATTTGTCTAGGTTATCCTTGAAGTCTTATTTACATTCAACATGTTTCAACCCAAACACTAAATATGCAAATGGGATATTAACATCTACAAGAATTAAGACATGGCAACACATAATACTAGGAAAAAATTATCCTTGAATTTGCATACTCTATACACATATGATCTCAGATTTTGAATTAATTGAATCCCAATACATAAAATTTATTTTCCAGTAATGGGCTAAATCTTTATCCTTTCACTAGCTAAAGCTACATATCAATGTATTATGTAAGAGCGTTCACATTTTATATTTGGTAAAACATATGTATCTTATAAACAAACACTCATAATCTGAACTAACAAATGAATATATGCTTTACAATCTGATGTCGTCAATTAATTCAAGTTTGAATAACACACATTATATCTGAGATATCTAGAAAATATGGCCAAGTTTCACTAAGACATAGTTCTTACTATTAATCAGTTAACTCACGTTCAGTTTTTGAGATCATTGCAAATTTGTCTCAAATCTTTATACTGGAGACATCACATCAACAAAGTGAAACAGATCAGCTAGCTATACACCTAATGACACACTCTAAACTAATACATAGTAGCTAAACTATTTGCAAAATGCAAATCTTACTATCAATAGAAATCAATACAATTAATACAAATTTAAATAAGTAAAATCAATGAGTGAACAAGAAGCACGCACCTCTACAGTCCTCTCTTGAAGAAGTTTGCTTGGAATAACACCAAATCGTGCATACCGACTCAGGTATTGGTTGATCTGCAGGTTATGGCAATAGATACATCAACCGTAGCATCTATATAATAGATAGGAAGCAAAAGTCTACGTAAAACATTATTACTTTCACATTGCACCTCAGAGGCTGCATATTTTGTAGGATGAAAATAATTAGTTTTAACACACTGTCACTATTAATCATTGATTCAGACAAACAAAGCATTGCCATAACAACATTGAAGTCTGAATATATAGGTTCAGAGATCAGAAATCACAAGAACAACTCAAGGTACATTCCAGGACACATAAGTCTTCAGTACAAATTAACTCAGTCCTAATAAAAAAATCAACAATGCAAGATAATACATGAAGCTATTACATATTAATGTGTGGGTGTGTAGCTTGCATGTTGAAGCAATGTGCAAAATCAAACCCTATTTGTGTTAGATCAATGGACTTATAGTTGTTATATGTTAGAATAAATAAGCAAGTTCCTGCTAGATAGTCAAATCAACATGTTCAGATGAAAGGTTTCAGCTAAAAACATCATGCAAATAAATTATAAGTCATATAAAGAAAAATATTACCACACCTTTCTGCCATTATTTGGATGAATTCTGTTGGGTGCAACTGGATCAATATCTTTAAGACGGTTGTAAGCACAATTAAAATCCTTGCTCAAAAGTTCAACTTCAAGATCAGTTTGCTCATCTTCTATAGAGAAAGAAAGAGAATAGTATCTATAACATTTGGTTCCTGAGTAAGCAAATTTAGACGAAAAACACAGACAACTTATTGTTTACCTTGAGAGTCGCTTAAGCAATTATCCTCTACATCTTCAACGAAATCATCAAGAAGGAGTGGACTCACATGAGCCTGAATGAAAACAAATCAAATCCAGAAAACTATAACAAACACCCGACAGTTAGGAAGAATTTCAGGAAAGATGAAAACAGAATTCAGTAAAATAGCAAAAAAGGAAAGACAAACCAAAAGATTTAGCTTCTTGGCACCATACTTATAAACAGAAAAAAAGAGTACCAGTGAGGAGTCTATTGCAAATTTTAGGATAATTCATACTCTAAGAGAAGGATTTTACTATCAGTTAACAGAGTCTATTGCAGATTTTAGGATAACTCATACTCTATGAGAAGGATTTTACTATCAGTTAACAGTGTTATTAAAAGCTAAACAAAGCAAGGAGCCGATCTAAGAGAAGAATTTTACTATCAGTTAACAGTGTTATTAAAAGCTAAATAAAGCAAGAAACCGATGTGAAGCAAGGTCTATCATTATTAGTAGATATGCCTTAATATATGCCATGCAATCATAGAAACAAAATTATAGGAGTAAGAAGATACCATTAACATCATCATATAGCTCCAAATCTTATATTAATCAATAATTTTTTTTTGATTTTATATTTTTCTCAGCTCAGCTGCATCAAATGTCCAATTTCACTTATATGTTCGAATTAAAGAGGAAAAAAATCACAAGAAAAGGAGAGCATACCAGAAATTATAGAGACCATGAAATCAGATACTAATTGACAAAATTAGAAGATTATTTTTCAACATCGATAAAAAATTTAACAACAAAATCATAGCTTTCAATTGCACGCTCAAATTAAAATTTTAAAAAAATCACAAAAAGAGGAGAATTTGTCAAACTTTACTGAGACCATTTATCAAATACTGGCGAATGTCTAGAGAATATTTTTTGACATCTACAAAAAATTCAACAATAAATAAACCATAAATTTCACTTGCATGTTCAAATCTAGAAAGAGTAAAAGAAAATCACAATAACAGGAGAACTTACCAGACATTACGGAGTCTGCAAATCAAATACCAAACGACATAAATAGAGATTATTTTTAAAGATCTATGCAAACTTAACAATAAACAACTTAGATTGATTTGAAGAACCAACAATAAACAAGTCGGAAAACTTCGATAAAACTAAGTTAGAAAAAAAAAAATCTTAAACGTTTCAGCTACCATTTTCTGGAAAATTTTTATCATGGTTGAGGCACAACCAACAATAGTTGGATGAGGCCACCTTTTACTTTAGACATGTGTATTTTGTGGGTCCCACTTTTCAGCCCTCATTATTTCTCCATCATTTATTTATATTCACCTTCTTTTTTCATTTCTAATGCTATTTATTTTTATTCTTATTTTTTTTAGTTTTTTCTATACCTTTTTTCTATTTTTCTATTTTTCACAAGTATTTTTTAGTACTCCCATTTTACATGGAAGAAAAAAAAAGGATCGATACTGCTATTATCTTCTTTTGCGCTTACACAAATTTACTTTGATTTATCTTTTTTATTAATCTTGCACCCATAAACTAAATTGATTAAAAATATTATTTTCTTTTATTTCGTTTAGTTATTATATTCACTTTTTTCACGTTCATTAGGAAAATACTCAATAAATACTAAGTATAGTTTACAATTATTCTTATTCATTTTAAAAAATAAAAATTGAGTAGTATTAACAAGAATTACTTCCTTACTTTTAAGGGTATATATACTTGAAAATAATTATCAACTTTAATCTTGAATTTTTAAAGTGATAATTTTTTAAAACTAAATGACAATTAAAATGATGCGACAGTAGTAATCTTTATAATCAAAAGTATGAAATTTTAAAATATTTTATTTTATATCTCAAGAAATTAGACCTAAACTCCAAAGGGGACCTCAAAAAAATTAAATGATATAAGAAACTCTCACAAAATTTAGATCAACAATAACTACTAAATAAAGGCAAAAGTAATGAGAAATTTAATAAACATAATAACAATTAATTTGTTTTTTTACAGTACTTTCATCATAATAACTTTTATTCTTGTATTTATCAAATTTGTTTTTGAAAATATTTTTTTTGAGTAAAGAGTTTATTAGAAATATTTTTTTTACTTTTTTACAAAGTAGAAATAAGTTTATATATATTTGTATTTTTCACTGACCCACTTATATAATTACATAAATATTTTATATAATAAGAATATATAAAAATTAGATCCAAATTAATATGAGTCCATTCATATTTAACAAAGGAAAACGACACTATAAAAACTAAATTTGAATTAGTATTATTCTACTCGTTTCTATTTATAATTATTACTCCTAATAAAGAGAAAAACAAAACTATAAAAAAAAAAGAGAGAGAAAATATAAAAAGAGGTAAAAGAAGAGAACGAAACACTGAAACCAGACCAAGAAAGAAAGAAGAAAGAAATTGGGGAGAATATGCTGACACAAGATCTCACAAAAGACACTTGTCAAAAGTAAAGATGCCTCACACAACTAATGTTGGTTGTGCCTCAACCACAATAAAATTTTTCCCATTTTCTGTTCCAATTGAGTACATAATATATTTTTGTTAAAATTATCTTTGAATTTGGAGGTTGAAAATATTGATGAAGGTGAATAGGAAACTTTTTGTACACAAAATGCTGACAAAGGTACTTTCCCAAATCTAGAAATGTCTATATGAATAATATAATGCTTTTTTAATATGAAATGGACTTTTTTATACATATTTTTAAAATATGAGCTGTACTTTCATTTTACTTTTGGATCAATTTATCTCATATAAAATATTTCTTGAAGAAGAAACATTATAATATATTAATTTCTTATAAAAAAATGCTAATACACAGACACTCGGGGGTTTGGGCCATTGATGACAAAAGAGTTTTAAAAGGAGGTGTAGGTGACACAAGTCTTAATTATTAGTTGGAGGTGACAATTACTTTATTATGGATTAAGAAAGTTGAGGAAGTTTGAAAATAACCCATAAATTTTTAAATTTACACTTTGATCTCAATGTTTACCTAAAATAATGAAAAATGGAGGAAAAAAAGGCGTCTCTCATCCGTTGTTGTTTTTTCTCTCTTAGCAATTTTTGTTGTTCATTGTTTCTGCTGCTTTATTCATCATCTTGTACTTCATTATCATCTTTATTTTCTTCTTGGCGGTCATTTTTTTTTTTTGTTGTTGTTGGTACAGCGTTACTGCTGTGACCTGACCAATTTCTTAGGTCAAATTTTATTTACTACATCATTTTTCACTTTGGCATTACTTCATAGGTGACTTTGGTAAGTAAAATTATGATTTTTATTCGTATTTGTCATCTGGGTACACTTCTGTTTTCTAACAATGGATAGAACCCCGATCATGAATCCAGCATAAGTGCCCACAATTTAAACAGATCAATCATCTGGTGCATCAGATGAGTAATCTGTTGCATCAAAAAATTTATCTGTTGCATCAGACTGTTTATCTGTTGCATTAGAATATTATCTGTTGCATCAGACGTTATCTGTTGTATTAGACGTATTATCTGTTGTATCAGGATGTTTATCTGTTGCACCAGACTAATTATCTATTGCAACGAATGATTAATTTGTTTGGAACAACACAAATCAACCCCTGCCACAAACCCAACAGATAACCAATATGTTTCAACTCTTGCTATTGCTACTGGATTCAAAATTATTCCTTACGTCCAATTACCCGTCCCAAATTTTCTAATTCGATTTCTCATTTTACTTGTCTTTTTCATTAATCAAGAAAAGATTAAAAAAAATCCATGTTTTACCCTTTGCATTAATCACTTTTTCTTCAAATTAAAGTGGAAACACCATTTAATAGGGGGACTATACGCCGACCGACGTTAAATCTTTCTTCTCTTATGAAATTTAGATTGAATAGCAAACAATGGTTAT
The DNA here is from genome assembly GCF_002878395.1 of Capsicum annuum. NCBI lineage: Eukaryota > Viridiplantae > Streptophyta > Magnoliopsida > Solanales > Solanaceae > Capsicum > Capsicum annuum. The sequence goes on along the minus strand of NC_061116.1, from coordinate 190,846,777 downwards.
TTCAAACACGTCTACTGTCCCACCAACTGATCAGTGGTTTATGGTAAACTAGACATGCTATTAATTATTTTTCTTAATCAATGTGACATCTCAATTTGGGATGAGTAATTTGAGACGGAGGGAGTACGAATTAAAACGACAGAGCCAAGCAACAAACTAGTCATCTATTGAAACAAACTATTTATTTATTGAATCAGACTTTTTATCTGTTGCAACATGAGTAATCTGTTTTGAACAACACATCAGCCCCTGCCATAAACCCAATAGATAAATCTTGCTATTTCTACTGGATTCTAAATTATTTCTTTTTACATCGAATCGTCGACATATTTGTTGAGATGATAATAGACAGAATGAAAATTAAATATGGATTAAAACGTCAAAGATCAAACATAATTTTTTATTAAATAAAAACAAATAAAAATACATATAATAGACTAAAATAAAAACAATAATCTAATTATTATTATTATTATTATTATTATTATCATCATCATCACCATTGCCAGCCGGCCAATCTTCAACCAGAAGTAGCAAGGTTCTTCTCAACCTGAGTATCTCGCGGAGCATTCTTGCTCTAACTCCTCCCAGTTCCCATTGCAGGTCACAAACTTGATTCCAAAGTTCATTCACGGCATCTTGCAGAAAAGCAACGTCCCACACTGGGTCAGCCATAATCTTCTAGAGTGTAATATGAAAGACTAGATGCAATAAATAAATAGAGTGTAGTTGAATGAACGATTGAGTAATGAGAGACGTATTTATAGAGGATTGAATTTGAATGAGAGGCAAAAAGGCACGACTAATCACCTCCATTCATTAATTACATTTTTTATTAAATTAAGAAAATAAATATTGTGATATAAGTCATGAATTTTCAGATTATTATTATTAATTAGTTCTTTTGAAGAACCGTTTTTATTGAGTTGTGGCAACAGATTCTATATCTATTGCATCAGATAACACATCTGTGACAACAAATATATTATTTGTTACAACAAATATAAAATATGTTGCATCATATAACCTTCTGCTGCAACATATAATCTAACTGTTCGTCTCCATTTATTAATTACATTTTTTATTAATGTGAAAAGTAATGACTTAATTAAATTAAGAAATATTGTGATAAGTCATGACTTTTTAGATTATTATTATTAATTAGTTCATTTTAAGAACCATTTTTATTGAGTTGTAATGACAGATTCGATATCGGTTGCATCAGATATATCATCTGTGACAACAGATATATCATCTGTTGTAACAATAGTGAACCTGTTGCATCAGATAATATATTTGTTGTAACATATAATCTACTTTTTTTTTTAAAAAAAAAACTATCATCATATCAATAATCCAAATTAGCTTACTTTTTTTTTTTTATTTTAACACCTTTTAAAATTCCTTAATAAAATAATAACCATTTTATTATATAATAAATAATTTTAAAAAATAAATTCAAAAATAAAAATGGTGAAAAGTCACGATCAGTTATTAAAATTAAATAACCGTTCTTTTACGGTTATAAATTGTGTTTATCATTTATTTCCTTATTATTTATTTACGAAATATTTTTCATATTGAATAATCGGAAAGTCATGTCTTTTCTTTTTCACCCTCTCAATAACAACAATAACCCCTTTTTATTAATAACCACCAGGTGCAACATATGATCTATCTGTCATAGCAGATTAACCTCTGTTGACACAAATTGCTCAATTCCTACCACCAATCATCGACATGTTGAGAACAAGAAATAAATAGAATGATTATTAAATACTAAATAAGAATTAAAAATTCTAAGTTGACATCAAAATGAAATGAATGTTTATAGATTTTTGAATCCCTTGGGTAGATCCGATATACAAAAGGAGGAAAATACATGAGCTAAAATAAAAAATATTACCTAATTATTATTACTACTATTATTATTATTATTGTCAATCAGACATTTTTCATCCGACAGCCTTGCTACGAAGTCAGTCAAATCTCTTTGGAGTTCATCAAACTGCCTTTGAAGTTCACGCAAGGACTCGATATGAATATTCTTGTACGAATCTGGATCATCCATATTTGTAAGGAAGGACCTATTTATAAATTATTTTATCTCAGAAAGAAAAGAAAATTACTTTAAAATAAATCTAACAGATGGGTAATCTGTTGCAAAATATATTCTTTCTGTTAGATAACTTACAAACAACATACTGGCAATCTTTTGCAACAGATGTATATATCTATTTGATGTCTGCAACATATTGATCAACTGTCGTAACAGATGTCTCCAATTGTTTGATAATATAAACAGATGTGTCATCTGTTGCAACTAGCTAGTCATCTGTTTATTTAATTTAAGTCATAGATGGGATAGGAAGAATAAGGTGCATGCGGATGGATCCAGTATCATATATGTGGGAGTTAAGTATGTATTATTGATAAGGTCATCGGGACAACACACACAAAGTGCAATGTATTTATGAATATAGTTTTTAACCGATTAGGCATTGATCATTCAAACAAGATCTTGCATTGTACCATTAAGTTTGATGGGATCGAAATTGATAAGGCTGAGGATCTCATGAAGATGGTGCAGATACCCTGTTACGAATTACTGATGGTTGTTGCTCGTGTTTATGTGTGTCAAGTTTTGAGAAGGGATTAATATTTATCGTCACTGTAGAGAACCAATAGCGATTGGACTTAACTTTAAGTGTGCATTGAACCCTTAGAGGGCCCTCGAAGCCTCGCACTGCATCAAACAAGAATAAAAAACCAATAAAAATTCCCCTGGCCAAAATTTATATGGTTGGGTTGCTCACTCGGGGTGATGATTATATGCTAGAAGATGCGGTAGGAGAATGCCTTCGAGGGAAAATGGGTGGTTGATGGAAGACTATATCATCTGAGAGCAAATTAAAGAATAGACATAGGGTAAAAAGTAACTTCTAAAAAATCTGGACGATGGAATTATCTTAACAAATGCGAAATCTGAATCAAGTGCAAATATAAAAGTGTATCCGATAATGTAATTTTGTCTGTTGTCTCTCTGAAAGAAAAATAATATAGATGGACACTTTGCTAGGGAGCTGTGTGGTCGGGAATATCACCTAGGTAAAAAATAGGAGAAGACCAACAAAGCAGCCTCATGGGCATCGAGGGTTGAAATGATGTTCAGCAAGTCTAGAAAACTTACGCCAACAACAACTACAGTTAAAATAAGGAAGCTAAGTGAAAGAGGCAATTTTTGAATTTTAAATTTCATCCCATGCCTTCTTGTTTGTGTTTTCGATCAGGTACACTACCGTTGACCTGATCGGAACCATAAATGAGATTGAAAGACAAATAGAGTATCATTACTACCTTAGCAATATGAATTAATTGATTGTGTTTTCTTGCCTTAGCATGCTTTCAACATTCCTTGGAGATGATGAGATGCTTGTTGCAGTATGTGAATTCTGATAATTTTCAAGCTTGTCTCCAGCTTGCTAATTCTGTATTCAATCTGGTCGTTGCCATCTTCCAAGTTGGTAAGGAATTCCTCATCGCTCGATCAGGAATACTACCTTCAAAGTTGTGGCATTCTAGAAGCCCTTTAGAACACTTTCTTCAGAAGCCTTAAAGGATACATGGAGGGTCGCTGTGTTTGTTTTAGGTCAAAATATATTGATGCACGTTGAAGATGTAGTCCCATCAGTTGAACAACACATTTTAATCTAGCGTTGCTCCATACATCTTGCTCAACCAATTTGATAAATTAGTAAGCATGGAGTTACGTAGCGTGTGATCTAAACTGACTCTACCAAGCCTATCAAACGTTACATAACTTCGAGCTTATTACCCTGTCAAAAAAATATGCCCGAGTTAGTGCTCCAATTAAACAACCTCAATCAGTCAGCCTTTCTGCTGATCACTCTTCTCTAATTTAGATAATTGCCTGGAAGCAATCAACAAATATCTTCAAATTAATTGCTCCCAGGCAAGCATGTCTGGCGATGGTGTAGACTTTTTCATAGCAGATATCTTGTCATCTATATTGGAGAAGAGCAATCAACAAAACGGCTAAGAGATTGAGCTTGTTCGAATTGTGCACTAACTCGGTCATATTTTTTTGATAGGGTAATGAGCTTGGAGTTATAGAACGTTTGATAGGCTTGGTAGAGCTGGTTTAGATCGCACGCTATGTAACTCCATGCTTACTAATTAGTCAAATTGGTTGAGCAAGATACATTGAGCAACGCTCGATAAAAGTGTGTTGCTCAACTGTTGGGACCACATCTTCTACGTGTATCAACACAGTTTGACCTAAAATAAACACAGTGACCCTCCATGTATCCTTTAAGTCTTCTGAGAAAAGTATTCTGAAGGGCTTTTAGAATGCCACAACTTTGAAGGTAGTGTTCCTGATTGAGCCCACAAGAGATGAGGAACTCCTTACCAACTTTGAAGATGGCAACGACCAGCTTGAATACAGAATCAGCTAGCTGGAGGCAAGCTTGAAAATTATCGGGATTTATATACTACAACAAGCATCTGATCTTCTCCAAGGAATGTTGAAAGCATGCTAAGGCAAGAAAACACAATCAATAAATTTATATTGCTAAGGAAGCAGTGATACTCAATTTGCCTTTCAATCTCGTTTGTGGTTCCGATCAGGTCAACAACAGTGGACCTGATTGGAAACACAAATAAGAAGGCATGGGATGAAATTTAAAATTCAAAAATTTCCGCCTTCGCTTAGATTCCTTAATTTAACTGCATTTATTATTGGCGTAAGTTTTCTAGACTTGTTGTACATCATTTCAACCCTCGATACCCGTGAGGCTGCTTTGTTGGTCTTCTCCTATTTTTTTATCTTGGTGATAATCCCGACCACACAGCTCCCTACCAAAGTTTCCATCTTCATTATTTTTCTTTAAGAGAGATAATAGACGAAATTATATTAACGGATACACTTTCAGATTTGCACTTGATTTAGATTTCGCATCTGTTAAGGTAATTCCATCGTCCAGATTCGCTAGAAGTTACTTTCCACCCTATGTCTCTTCTTTAATTAGCTCTCAGATGATATAGTCTTCCAACAACTACCTATTTTCCCTCGAAGGCATTCTCCTACCGCACCTTCTGGTGTATAATCATCACCCCGAGCGAGCAACCCAACCATATAAATTTGGGCTAGGGTAATAACTATATTGGTTTTCCATTCTTGTTAGATGTAGTGCTAAGCTTCAAAGGCCCTCTAATGGTCCAACATACCCTAAAAGTTAGTCCAATCGCTATTGAATCTCTTTACAATAACACCAAAACTAGATTTCTTCACAATGCTTGATAAATAAATATGAGCAACAATCGACATTAAATCTTAATAGGGTATCAGAACCATATTCATGGTCCCTCAACCTCATCAGTTCGAACCTACCAAACTTAACTATAAAATTGCAGACATCTTATTCTAATGATCTATGACTAATCAGTAAAAACAACATTCACAAAATCAGTGCACTCTATGTGTGTTTCCACGATAACATTATCAGTAATACATACCTCCCACATATGAAATGGTTCCATCTGCAAGTAGCTTATTCCTCCGAACCCATCTATACCACAACTTCTTATAATGGTCCAATAAAAGTTGATCAACTGCCAGTTCCTTATATCTACAAAGAAGAAGAAGAAAAATGATGTCACAAAAAGAACATTATCCATCTGTTGCAACAGATATGGAGTCTGTTGCAACAGATGTGGAGTCTGATGGAATACATCAAACTAACCTTTCTAGTGGTTTGATTTGTTCCAACAGTTTCTCCATCTGTTGCAACATCAACAACAATATAAACATCAACAACAAAGAAATAACAATATTTGTTCCAACAATATCATCAACAACAAATAAGCAATATTCTTTGTTCCAGAACCATCAACAACACCACACCACAAGTTCTAACAACGCCAACTCCACCAACAACATCAATAACTGCATCAACAATAAAGAAAAAATAAAATACATACAAAAAAATGATACTTCCAACAAGACTTTTAAACTTCTCCTAATAGATGACTTTTTTTGTGCATATTATAATAAAAATTCTAGGTTTATTTATTCAACACTTAAAAGTTCCTTCAAATTTTTTTAATAAATATGATATGGGTAAATAGTAATTAAATAAAAAAAACAGATATAAATAACTTGCAAAGAAGAAGACGAGAATGAAAGAGCAATAATGAAGCATATCTTAATATCAAAAAGAGGATCAAAACAACAATTTCAATCGAGGAAAGATATGGATTGGTTTAGATCCGAAAAGATCTTTATGAGAAGAGAAGAGAAAAGAGAGAAAAAAGGTTGTAACCCTAAAGAGGAGAGAAAGAAAAATATGATGAGAGTTGAATAAAATAAACTGCAGCTAAAGGAAGAGATGAGATAATTTCTATAGATGTATTGTGTACGTAGATGTGGGGGTTTTAAATATTCATTAATTTTATTAATAATTTGAGGGGCACGAGGAAGACTAAGACTAATGACATTGAAAAGACAAGACAAGACTGCTCAATGAACTCATTTTTGAGATATCCAAGAAATATTTTTTACCACCGTTAGTAGTAAGTACTACTACTTGATATTATCTACTCGGACCAGAAGCTTGTTTTAAAATTAAAAGAGAAAAAAAAATTTCAAACAGATATGTCATCTGTTGCAACATATATAAATAGCTGTTTATAAATCTGAACAACTCATTCATCTGTTACAACAGATATCAATATCTGTTTAAAAATACCAACAGCTCAGTCATCTGTGACAACAGATAAAAATGTTTATTTGATAATTAATTAAATCAGATATGTCATCTGTTACAACAGATATAAATATCTGTTTGAAAAGTTCCAACAGCTCAGTCATCTATCACAACAGATGCAAATGTCTATTTGATAATTAAATCAGCTATGTCATCTGTTACAACAGATATGAATATCTATTTGAAATGAGTTCTTGTCAACTCAATGTTAAGATAGTGATAGTACCTAAGTTGATTTAGGTGGAACTAGGGATGAATGAATGAGTTCGCAGGGTTAACTATAAATCCAATCGAGTTTTTACAATTGCATGGCATTGGTATTGCGTTCATCCTGACCTGAGTCATTGATCGATCATTCTGAGTTAAAATGAGTTCTCATCAACTCAATGTTAGGATAGTGATAAAATAGGTGGGACTAAGGATGAATCAATGAGCTCGCAGGGTCAACTACAAATCTAATCAAGTTTTTGCAATTGCATGGCATTGGTATTGTGTTCATCTCAATCCGAGTCGTCGATCGATCACTCTGAGTTGAAATGAGTTCTCATCAACTCAATATTAGGATAGTGATAGTATAGGAGGGACTAGGGATAAATCAATGAGCTCGTAGGGTCAACTACAAATCTAATCGAATCTTTGCAATTACATGATGTTGGTATTGCGTTCATCCCGACCCAAGTCGTCGATCGATCACTCTAAGTTGAAATGAGTTCTCATCAACTCAATGTTAGGATAATGATAGTACCTAAGTTGATTTAGGTGGAACTAGGGATGAATGAATGAGATCGTAGGGTCAACTATAAATCCAATCGAGTTTTTGCAATTGAATGGCGTTGGTATTGCGTTCATCTCGACCTGAGTCATCGATCGATCACTCTGAGTTGAAATAAGTTCTCATCAACTCAATGTTAGGATAGTGATAGTATAGGTAGGACTAGGGATGAATCAATGAGCTTGTAGGGTCAACTACAAATCCAATCGAGTCTTTGCAATTGCATGGCGTTGGTATTGCGTTCATCTTGACCCGAGTCATCGATCGATCATTTTGAGTTGAAATGAGTTCTCATCAACTAAATATTTTAAAAACTATATCTTTTAAAATTTTTAAAATTAATTAAGATCAATTCGGACCAAATTAGCAATTTCAAAACTTGTCATTCTTTTCCAAAATTACAAATCAACCCATACAAATCATCCATTTGCGCGAAAAACTTTTTATTTTAAATCTTAAGTTCTTGCTTTTCTCTCTCTCTCTTTCTCTCTCTATCTCTCAGGGTCTCCTCTCCCTCTCAATAATACAAATAACAACTACACAACATATTGCTTAACCCTTCACAACAGGTCAATTTCTTCCTATTTTCGACTACATATAGTTGTTTTTTCGACTTTATTCTCGCTTGTATCCACCATTTTCTCTATCTTCGCAGGTAACAACATTTGAGAAGAGTTCTACATTTGTTCTTTATTCTAAAAAATAAATATTTTTAGTTAATGATGAAAAAAAGACTTTTAGTTGTATTATCTTCGAATATGGGTTAATAATTTTGAGTTTTGATGCTAAAAAAGTAGGAAGCACCCGAGAAAACCCTAGTTTTTCTCTCAGAGTTTTATTGACTATCGTGGTATTGTTGGATGGTGTTTGTGGTGTTGTTGGTGGTGTTAGTATTTGTGTTTTTTGGCGGTGGCGGCGGTGGTCTTGGTGGTGGTGGTGGTGGTCCATCTGTTGCAATGGGTGGAAGATCTGTTGGGAGATAGTAAATATGTCTTCAAACAGATTCCCCATTTGTTCCAATTGATGGGTTATCCATTGGAGTATTTTTTTGTAATATGGCGTAGAATAATTTATTAAAATTTGTCCATCTGTTGCAACAGGTAGAATATCTGTTGGGAGATATTAAATAGGTCTTCAAACAGATTTAGGTTCCTCATCTGTTCAAACTGATGGGTTGTCCGTTGGAGTATTTTTTCTGGTTATGTGGCGTAGAATAATTTATTGAAATTTATCTCACCTTTTTTTAAAAAATTATGCAGACATCAAATGCAATGTATTTTTTGTTTTTCTATTGTTTGTAGTTAAAAGATGTCTAAGAAAAAAAAGAAACTGAAAGAGGAGAAGGAGGGCAAAAAAAAATAGATGAAGTCTGGATCAATTACGGGCTTGAGATGCGATCGTCCAGAAGAATCTCCTATCAAGAAAACACCCCACAAAGGGTCCAAAAAATGCAAGGTAAAAAAAGATGGGTTGTTGGGCATTGTTGTACCTAGCTAGAGAATGGAGGATTTGATGGCGGATCTCAAGAACAAAGACATACCAAAGCATTACATGGAGAAATTATGCTTAGTTTGGTTTTTCCGTTCCGTTTTATTGGCAAGAGATGTCAGGAAAGTCATAGAACATGATTTGTTGGCGCTTGCTGATGATTTTTGGAAATTCAACGATTATACCTGGGGATACAATAACTACTACTTGACTGTCAAATATTTACTGAAAAATCTAAAGCCAAAGAAGACCACATTATACCACTTTCCTTGGGCTTTCATGGTTAAATTGATCACTATTTTTACTCATTCATTAATTTATATTGAATATACTTATGAATTTTTTTTCTTGCTTCCTATTTACAATTTTTAGGCTTGGGCATGTGAAGCTATTCCTCCCCTCCGAAAGCCTTTCAAGGATTACCTGAATAAGGTTTCTCATAAGGATCCTTACGTGGTTGGCTGTAGTAGAGAGAAACAAAAAAAATATTAATGAGGCTTATCTCTTTAACCCTCTGGATGATGCAGTACGTCTTCTTTCAACTAAAATAATTTTCCTCAAAGAAAGATATTGAAACAGGTGTTCCATCTGTTGCGACAGATGGGTCGTCTGTTGCAACAGATTACCCATCAACTGCAACTGGTACAACAGATGGGTAATCTGTTGCGACAGACGATCCATATTTTGTAATAGATTAACCATATGTTGCTCTGGTCTTTGAACCCTACTCAACAGATTACCCATCTACTACAAATTATGCAACAGATGGGTAATCTGATGCAATATATTATCAATCTATTTCAACATACAGATCAGATGTTGCGGTAGCTAGATCATCTGTTGCATAAGTTGGCTGTGTTAACATAACCCGAGCCCCATGTAACCCAACTGACTACAAATTATTATTATATAATTTAAATTTCTCTTGTCTTTTTTACAGGTTGTGCATTCTTGAATCGTGCCTACCATTGATAAGCTGGGGATGACTTCTTTTCTTACTCTGGGTCTTGTTGATACAAAAGAAGACCCAATGGTGGAGTTAATATAGAAGGAATTGGATGGAGTAACATCCATAAGAAGAGTAGTTAGGCAAGGTCAGCCTAATGTTGAAGCTCTTCACGACCAACCTCAAACTGCAACAGATCCGGGTGCTTCTTCTGGGGGTATTGCTGGTGGAGTTGTTTGTGATGGTGGCAGCATCCTGCTTCTTCTTTCAGTCATGATTATGAGCATGTTGGTACTCAGCAAAAATATATATATTTGAAAACACCCCTTGTACAGGTCCTCTCTCTCACCCCTACACCGGTCCCTCCTACCCTTACAGTGGCTCCTCTCACCCCTCCCCACCCTCATGTTCTATTACAAATGTGAAGTGTGCAAGGACATAGATGATAAGCTCCTTGAAAAGCTAGAGGCTATTGCTGAAGCTACCGAGGAGTTAAAATCCAGGAGGGGTATCATACTATCCAACGAGGTGAGAGAGCCATGAACTCCTACAGTGGAGGTTAGGAGGAAGAGAAGAAAAATTAGACAAATTCTCTCCATTCTGAAATTAGCAAAAATTGCAAATCCCCCTGCTCCAATAGTTATTGAAGTTCAGGGGCCGCCGAAGAAGGTGGACATATTTACGGTGCTTGGCAAGGAGAAGAAAAAGGAACTAGAAGAATTCATCAAGATGAAGGTTCAAAAAGAATACGCTATGCATTCATTTGCAGCCAAAGACTTCTCGAATATGACAAATATGTGCGTGTGGTACGAGGACAAGGTAAGTTTACTTTTGCTAACCTAGCCTTCTAATATACTCCATGAAGAAGAATCTGCACAGCAAATGTGTAATCTGTTGTAAAAACTTGGTATTCTATTGCAACATAATACACATCTATTGCATAAGTTGTGTTGGCTGGATAATCTGTGAACTGATTCAAAGAACCCTCTGCATCGGATTCTTTCCATTGTGTTTTTATTCTTTACAATTAGTACCCAATTTAAAAATTGTCTTCTTATACCACAGTATGTTGATGAAATTCTCTACCTCATGAGGGGCAAGCAATTAGCGTACCCGAATTTTTATGATGCTGTCAATAGGATAATGGACCTCAACTTCTACAACAATTTCAAAGATCGGTACGATAAAATCAGTAAGATAGCTGATTCCGGTGTCCCAAAATTTGATCAGTTAGTTTCTACATTCCAATGTGATGAAGAAGTGATTAAATATGTTAGAGAGAAGAGGTCATATCCACACGGCAAGAGCTGGACCAAGGTAAAGAGAATCTTTGCTATCATAAATGTGGATGTCACATATTTTCTCACTGTTGAGATATTACTATACGAGGGAAAAATTAAGGTTTATGCCTGCAACTTACCTGTCTTTAGCGAGAAGACGTTTTTAACCCACATGCAGCCACTCTTGAAGTTGTTGCCCAAGTTTTTGACGCAGAGTAAGCTGATGGATCATTTGCCGGCTGAAGTCTTGGTGAAGGAATCATGAGATTTTGAAGGTCAAAATAAGAACATTCGCCTCCCAAGAAATACAACCCGTGCAGTGTATGGGCCGTACTCGCTTGCATACATCGAGTGTTTGCTGACCGACACACAAATGATCGATGTGTGCGACACCGTTGTGAGAAAGATGCAATGGGTATGGGCATATGGGGTACTAACTAAATGGTTGGAACCCGTGCATAAAAAATAACGTGTACAAAGATAGAGACGAACACGATAACAAATTTTTATTTCAAGCTAATTCACTTTATATGTAGTGGCAATAATTTTTATGTCTGGCCAAGTTGAAATTTTATAATGCAACAGATTTTATATCTGTCGTAACAGATATAGTACCTGTTGTGACAGATTGATTATCTGTTGGAATAGATTGGTCATCTGTTACATTATGCAGATGTTCCCAGTCTGTCTGTCGCAATAGATATACGATCTGTTGTAATATATAATCTATTTGTTGTAACTGATCAGTAATCTATTGGAGCAAATAAAAAAAGTAGAAAAACCCGTTATATAATTTCCAGTAGATGACCTACATGTTGCATCTCATGTTGCAACATATATCTAAATCTGTCTGATAAGATATATCATCTGTTGCAGCAGATGTATTTTTTGTTGCGATATTTGAATCTAGTACTCCATTTCAATTAACATGTTCAAAACTAAGGATTAACTATATTCATAGACAGAATAAAATAAATCAAAGACTTCAAAAATTACATGAAATAACTCAACAAATAAATGAAATGTAAAAAAAATCATTATGGGTACAAACATCTACTCTATAAATAAATCAACAAGTTAAATCAAGGAGGATAAGTTATTACATTGACAGACTCAAGCTATAAAGATCTAATCAATATGGACAAGTTGTTCTTCATCCGGCCAAGGAGGATAAGTTATTACATTGACAGACTCAAGCTATAAAGATCTAATCAATATGGATAAGTTGTTCTTCATCCGGTGCTACGAAATTCAGCTTTGGTCGGTGTGAATCTTTAACGTCGGTTGCGTACAGCTTTTGTGCTTTTGCTTCTCCGTATTTCCATAAAAGAGCAGCATATATTTTGCGGAGTAATCCGACATCAAGTCTATCATTTGGTACTTGTAATCCATCGCTCAAATACTCAGCATAGGCGGCAACAAAAGGACCGCAATCCCTGCGTTATAAAAAAATAGATAATCCTTATCTTGCAGTTCATGCAAGTATTGTGAAATTTGTGAAATGAAACTAAATCATGACACTTAAACTTACAGGCTACCAATGGTTTGTTGAGAAATTCCATCAACATATTGTACATTAAATGGATTAGCCATTTTATCCCGGTATGCTTCAATCGTCAACCAATCAGTACGAACGTTTTGGTCTAAAAAGTCACTCATATCAAGGTAAGTAGGCAATATTTTGGCCAGCTTTTGTATCTCAGACGACGGCCCAGAACGTCTCCTTCGTGACATCAAGTCATAAACTCGGATGCGCTTCTCTTTTAAAATGATGATAGCTAACACCCAATGGATTTCATCACCACAATTGATTGGGATGTACACTTCATCGACCAAATGCCAAGGTAAGCCAATCGAAATGCTAAAACCTTTGATGATGTTGATTAAACATTCCTCATTTCGGAAAACTTCTGACTGTTGTTGACAATACCTATCATAGGCATTATTAAAGTAAACTTTGTACAAATAATTGCCTGTTGTGTATCTGTATTGTTCTTGTGTTTACAACTTGGCCTTCTTTCGGAGGTAGTAAAAAATGACATCGATGTGCTGCACATATTATCAAACATTTCGGATTACGTAACGAAAAAATCAACACACAGATACAATTAAATAAAGTATCAATTAATAGTAATATGTATGACATTTAAACCTTATCATTCCAGCAAGTTTGGGACTGTGACATCAAATAGAACCAATTCTTCATTCCGGGATGTGCAACAATAAAGTCAAACATATCAAAACCAAGACTTGATTCATTCACTATGTAGCGCTCGTCACTTTATTTTCTACATGTTGATTTATATGTGTTAATGTCAGGTTCTTACAACAAGAATTGTATAAACCAATATCTATAAAAATTAATTTATGTACCTACCAGCATGATGCTTTAACAGTCCATTGACAATCCATTCTGAATAGTCGTTGATCAACTGTGTTAGTTTCTTTGAAGCCTCATCCGAGATGTTGAACCCTTCAATCGAGTAATTCTTCCATTCTCCTAAACTGATAAGCTTCACTTTTTCTTCATCTTTGGAAGCATTTGATGGATTATAAACTGTGATATTGTGCACTTCGGCAGTAGCTGTGACATCCACCTGGAAAGCCAGAATTGTCAATGCTAAGTAGAGATATACAATAGATTTTCCATCTGTTACAACAGACGAGTCTTATGTTACATCAGATGGATTATCTGTTGGGACAAATTCGAATAGGTAAATCAGAGCAGTATGATAATTTCAAACAGATGACCCATCTGTTATAACATAAGACTCATCTGTTGAAACAGATAACAAATCTGATGCAGCAGGTTACATAATAGTTGCAACAGATGTATATATATATATTTGATAATTTTCAGCAGATGTATCATCTGTTGAAACAGATATATGCCTATTTATTTTTTGGAACAGATGATGTACATTCACCTTCTTCAGCTCATGCTGCTCTCATGTGGCCCTTGCACACTGAACATCGGTGCAAGATAAAGATAGAGGCATTGCAATCTTGCCATTTTTGATGATTGATGATGCCTTAGAAGTGTCTTTCCTTATCCTCTTCGCTGCCTTGATCTCTAGTGGAGTTTCTGGATATAAAATCCTCTTTGATGTAATGACACCCCTCTTAGATGTCATTTCCTTTATAGAACCAGTTAGTGCATTAATAGAATTACTCACTCCATCGTGTTTCGCCTTGCAGTCTTGACATTTGCATGAAGAATATTTGCTAGATGTGGTAAAATCTGGAGAAAAATCCGTTCAACCATTATGATCATAATCATAATGGCTTGTTGTTTCAAAAACTGTAAGAGGAGCATCATTAGCCCCACCCCCCAAAATTATTTTTCTTGTGATGGTTGTTGCTTCAAAAAATTCTATTTTTATTCCATCAACAACCTTAGGATCCGATAAATTTTACACAGACCGTAAAGTAAAAAAAATGGCATCTTCAACTCTCGGTTGGTCGGAACAAGCCACAGATGGACAATCCAAAATAAATCAGTACATATATTAAGAATGATGATGAAATCATTTAATCATTAATTAAAACAAAAACTTGATTAGAATTGGACTTACTGCTTCCTTGGGGGGATTGAAAAGATCAAGAAATTTTGTATTTTTATCAATTTTGGCCGACAACCATCTCAAAATTTTTGGATAGGAAACTTCTTCCTCGTAGTTCACTTATTGTCTCAAATAAGGAATGGCTTCAAATGCCCAAGCCTATAACATAACGCCAATAAATTAAAAATATTATTGAATAAAAAAATGATGAATCATATCATGATAAAAGAAATATTTACCATGAACTTCCATGGAAAGCCATCTAAGTTGACTGTTTTTGGCGTTAACGGAGTCAACAAATATTCGACAGTCATTTTGAAGCTTTTACAACCCAAAGGATAGCTGTTAAATGCCTCAAGATTCTCAGAGAGATTTATTAAATCGAGGCTTATGTTGTTGTTAACGTCTCTTGCCCAAAGAACATTATGTACAAACCAAACCAAGCACAATGATTGCTTGTTCTTCTTTGAAAGTTCTTTACCTTTCAACGCTTCTATCAGATTTTTATTTTTGAAGCTTGGACCAACAATGGACACCAGGTTATCACGATCACTCGACTTGCCTTTTTTTTTTTTGGGTGTGCGGGGTACTTTTTTTTGGGTCAGAGTAGGTATAACTTGAGAAGGAAAAGAAGGATAACATTTTAGTCCGGTAACTATGGCAAACTCCTTCCAACCAAAATAAATAGGCATGCCACAGTAATTTATCCACACTTCATCTATCTTATCTTTGTTTTCATACATAAACCTACACTTAAGAAGATCATATACCATTTTCATCTAGAAACGAGCATTGTTGTTCTCCGGCAAATTAAGATATTTCCCAAAGCAGCTTTCCCTGAAATAAGAATCCAATTTTTGTTCTCAAAGTATTTTTCTGAAGGCGTCGAAAGATTTTCTTATGACTGAATTAACCACGAGATCACCCATTAAATCTGTGGCACCATCGCACTACATTCTCACAAGATAACGATCAATGCTGAAGGTTTTGACCAACTCTTCGGAGGAAGGGCTATTAGCATTTGGATCATCTCTTTTGAAATATTCCTCCTCGCCGTGTTCATTTTCTTTTGCTCCTGATTGAGATAACACTTGTAAAGCAAGCTTATAGAGTGGTGGATGTAGCTAAGCAGCTGCACTTGTTTCTTTACTTAGACTTGATTCGATTTATTTTCTTTTGGGAGCCATGTTATCTTAAATTAATAGGAACATAACATAGATTATAATTGATTAATGCATAACAGTAATATAATAGTTCCAACAGACAACTAATCAGTTGCACCAAGTATGTTATCTGTTGCAACATATAACCGACATGTTGTAACGGATGAGTAATCCGTGAGAGCCATAAAAACAGCACTAATCTGTTGCACTTGGTATTTTATCTGATGCAACATATAACCAACCCATTGCAACGGATGAGTAATCCGTTGGAAACCATAAAAACAGATCATTAATCTGTTGCAACATATAATCGACCTGTTGCAATAGATGAGTAAATCGTTGGAAAGAATAAAAACGGATCACTAATCTGTTGCACCAGGTATGTTATCTATTGCAACATATATCCGACCTATTGCAACCGATGAGTAAATTGTTGGAAAGAATAAAAACAATCACTAATCTGTTGTAAAATAAAGAGTAAACCATTGGAAAGAATAAAAACAGATCACTAATCAGTTATCTGCTGGATCAATATTGTTTAGATTTCTTCCAAATAGAAGAGTTGTCTGTCGCAACAGATGAATGATATGTTAGATTATTCACCTATTGCATCAGATTTTCATGGTTGCATTAGATTTTTATCTACTGTATCAGATTTACATCTGTTGCAATACCATTTTTACCAAGACAAATAATAAATCAACCCAGCAACACCAATAGATCACACACACATACACATACACTAAGAACATTAACTGTGACAAAAATCACCAACAAGTTCGAATCAACAGTATGACCAAGGGTTTTATTCACACACACATGTCAGAAATTAAGGTTTTATTTAGTCCATATTTCAATACTAGAAGAGTAGTTGGCTCAAGTTCCTCTGTTTCTTCATAATTTTTTACCTGTGAAGTTTTCACGTCGATTGACGGTTGAAAGTCGAAAAGGAACTCGCCCGACTATTTGTCGCCGGAGGTTGAAGGGATAAATTTTGCAGAACTGTTGGTTGGGAGAGAGTTGAGAGAAGCTGGAGGAAGAGAGAGTGGTTGATTTAGATTGAAGAGGGGTGTGGGTTGGGTTGATTTGTATTTTTGAAAAGATTAGAAAGTTTGAAAATATTAATCAAGTTTTCTAATGATGTTTGACCTTTTAAGTTGGTCAATGTCATCAATCCTTCATTCAATACTTAAAAGACACTTTTCCTTCAATTTTCTCGACACTCACGTATAACTCTTTATAATTTAATCTAACTTTTTAGCTTTATATTCTTTAATCTTTTTCTTGATTTTTTTCATTGTACTTAATCATATAATTAAAAAAAAATTATTACATTCAATAAGAAAATAATTAAATTATTAATATAAAAATAATTTAATATTAATTATTTAAAAATAAATATATCATTGAACTTAGAAATATTAAAAATTTATTTCATACGTAAAATATATGCACATTCCTGTAATTATTATAAATAATTTTATCCTTTTGTACCACTCCTTTTAAAAATATTTCATTTTTATTATCTTATTTAATGATATTTTTAGTATCGTAAATAACTAAAATAAATTAAATAAAATTTAATGACTATTTCTATGTCAAATAATTTCAAAACCGCATTTTAGTTGCATCCATTCCCCCATTTTTCTAAATCAAATAACAATTTCTTAATCAGATACAAATAATTTAATTCTATTATACTACACATAAATGTATAATTATTTTTAAAACTAGATTAAACCATTGCAGTCAATAATTATTTAAAAACTACGCTATTTGCTTGGGTACGTATATTAGTATTATTTAATAGTAAGGGTAAATTGCATAAAAAAAAATTGATAAATTATTTATTAATTTTTTAAATTAAATAAGTATTGTTGGATGAACATTTATTTTTAATATAGTGCACAAGTATTAATGGACAGAGGAGTATTAAAGCAGACCATTAAGGCAAGATGGTTACACCTGTGGTTGGTTTTTAGCCCCGTTAGGGATAATTGCGTCTGATCCCTTGTCTATTTGCAAATTTTGGTTTTACTCGGTTAAACATGTTTAGCTTTCAATTAAGAATTTCAGCGAACTCATATATGTATGTAAATTTAGTATTTATATACATTCAACATCATACGAACAGTGATTTTTCATGTTTAAAGAAAATAATCATGGTATTTCGCTCGTTATTTTTGTAAAAAAAAACAGAAAAAATACTAATAAACATTCCCCGTGCCCAACGTTTTACATTTTGAAGTGATCTTCAATTTTTGGATACTTTGCAACAGTCATTTGGTAATGAAATATAACAGTGTCTGAACAAAATGAACGAAAAAATTTAGAACTTGTCCCTGTCTTGTGCTTCTTTCCTGTTTTTGACCACTCTGAGTTTTGTTTTGATCATCAAATTTTCCATTTGAACACTCTGCAATATCCATTTGGTCTCGTGTTTAGATGGACCCTTCACCATCAGCATGAGACCAGTGTTTGATCTTTCTAATGGAGCAAAATGTAGCAATGATTCAGCATCAGCTGCTACATCTGGAAATGATGAAACTAAGAACAGAGAAATGAGGAAGGTGTTTGATTTTTTTTATGGAGCAAAATGTAGCAATGAGATCTCTTCTATTTCAGCTAGCAATATGCAGGAGAAGGATGTCAAAGCAGATCCGAACGAGGACCTTGATAGCACATCAGGTCGAGTTACGGATTCTGAATCCAAGAGCTGCATTCCAGGTGAAGTTGTTGAACCCAAGAAGAAATATGTGAGCATGTGGAGTCTGATTCATAGGCACATGGCCTCAGATGCATCTGCAGAGAGTGAGAACAAGCCGTCCACTGGAGCGAACGATGAAGAAAATCAACATGATGGTACCAACAAATAACCTTCAGCAGAAGGTTCTGACTCAGGTTCAAATTTTGTTGGAAAGAGAAACGATACCTGCAAATGAGGATGCAGAACTATCAAGCTAGTACGAGAAGCAATAGAGAAAACTCTTCTTCAAGAAGTTTAATCTGATAACCAATCAGTTACAGGTGAGTCAGTGTAGACCAAGAATCCTTTGAAATGAATCAAATCCAAGATATGAAATTATTACCACTAATCACTATTTGTCTTTCATTTGTTTATTAAGAACGTATGCATTTTCTCACTTTAAGAATGTTCCTGAAATTTTCAGACAGCAAGAATGAGGAGGCAAATGCAGGATCCAAGTCAAAGACTCTGAACACAGAGGACATTAGCAGCTGAAAGAAGGAGATGACGCAAAAAGAAGTGAAATCCAAATCCGACAAGAGAGCACCAAAACACTGGAGCAACCTCAGAAATGGATACTTCTTCAAAGATTCGTCAAGGAATTGGAAAAGGTGACAAAGATCAACCCAAGAAAGCCTCGGTATTTGCGGTTGAATCCTGATCCTGAAGCAGAAAAGGTGAATCTAACAACTCAAACAGCTGATGAGAGAAAAAGAGGAGAAGAATGGATGCTTGATTACGCGCTTCAGCTGGCGATAAGTCAACTTGGTCCGACTCAGAAAAGGAAAGTGGAACTTCTTATAAAAGCATTTGAAACTGTGGTTCCACCACAAGGAGATAATAGCCAGATCGCATTTCCTAAGCTCAGAGCTAGCAATGAGAAGGAATTCGTGCCTACAGAAGGCAATATGGGGTGTAAGGCAGAAAAAGTTATTGCAGGCATAGACGGAAAACATGAAGAAAATGACGGCTCTATGTACAAGAATCATGAAACTCAACAGCCGGATGAAATGACAAGCGCTTCAAATGATAAGGATTTGGTGGAAGGACACGCTTGGAAAGAAGATAGTTCAAAGGATTCTAAGGAAGAAATCTCCCCTGGAATCTCAAGTTTAACAGATGAAGTTGATGGAGCACTAGAGGTCAGTTATGAGAGACAGGAAGTTGGAGCTTGAAAATCGTGGTGGCATTAACATCTAAACTGCAGATGGCCAAAAAAATTCACTCACTGCAATGAGCATCTAGATTTCAACTTCAGCCAATGATGCAGCAATGCAAGAAAATGTAGCTATGGAAGAGACAGCAAAAGAATGTGAGAAAACACATAAACATGTTCGAGGATTTTCGATCTTATTATCAATGTCCGATCCCAAAGAAGACGATGGAGGATCCAAGGGGAAGGCACACAAGCGGAGTTACATCAGCATGTGGCACATGATATCACAGCTTGTGCTACTGCTATCAGATGTTGCATCAAAAGTTGGAAATGAACACAGCTTGTGCTACTGCTATCAGATGTTGCATCAAAAGTTGGAAATGACTACTTGATGGAACTGATGATGAGGTAGAAGACAACAGTACATCAACTGAAAGGAAAATGTGCAACTCTCTCAAGGATTTCTCTGAGACAAAGGATGATGCACAGACAAGTAAGGAAGATCATAATCCAAGGCAACATGGGAGAAGTTTATGCAGAGATGATGCTGTCAAACTCATACGAAAGGTAGTTAATGAGATCCTTACAATGCCACTACAACATTTTAGGCTTTTGGGCACACTAATTCTAGACCACACTTGTAAAGTGTGGCCGATATCATTAAAGATCACGCTTTTAAAGCGTAGCCTTAGTTTTTGGCTTTTGGCCACATTAATTTTGGCAACACTTTAAAAGCGTGGTCCTTAATGGTATAGGCCACACTTTACAAGCGTTGACAAATAATGATTTAATTAGCAACGCTTATTCACAAATAAGACTACACTTTTAAATGTGGTATTATTATAATTTAAAAGACTAACACTTTTAAAATATGGCCTAAGATTTTTATTGAAATATTTCACTATCCCGCTAAATTATTTCACTCTTCTACCCAAATATTTCACTCGCCCTCCAAATATTTCTAGGGTTACAAGAAACACAGATTAAGGGCAAAATTATTTTTGGGCAAAAATATGGGTTGCAAGAAAACACTGATTACGGATAAAATTATTGACTTCTCAACTCAAAGTCTCAATTGTTGCATCTAAGATAGAGGAAGAAGATTAAAGACTGTCGTCAGTGAGGAAGAGACATCCTTACTGCTGTGAGGAGAAGGGATCAGTGCTTATCGTCCACCAGAAGGGTATGTTAATTTCTTTATTCATTTCCCAATTTAGCTCATAATCTTACTGTATTTTGCTGTTCTTGTAACCATTTCTTTTGTGGGGTTATTGATTTAGTTCATTGTCTTACTCTATTTTTACTTCTTGTTTGTTGTTCTTGTAGCCATTTCTGTTGTAGGGTTCTTTATTTAGCTCATATATTACAATATTTTTACTGCTTGTTTGTTGTTCTTATAGTCATTTCTGTTGTGGGGTTCTTGATTTAGTTCATATCTTACACAATCGAAAGAGGCTTTACAGCTATTGGTACTGGAGGTGATGATTTTTTGATAAATAATTTTTTTTAAAATTTTATGCTAAATTTTCCCATCTTGGATATGTTTTGTTTTGTGTCAATTTCATTCTAAGTTTAATGATCTAATCTTTATTGCATTTGTTGTTGTTTTAGTACTGATTTTCCCATTTGGGGTTGTTTTATTTTCTGTTAAATTTCAATTCTTGATATCCTAGCTAGTAGTTTGAGCATATTAGATATGTGTTTTATTTGCCAAGGGTAAAATTTTGTATGATGAACAAACTGGAGAGGTTATGGGGTTGTTCTTTATATTGAGTTGTTCTATGCTGCTCAGTTTTACAATTGCTAGCCTATCTAGTAGCTTGTTTTGTCATATCCCTGTGCTAGGTCATCATCTGATTTGAAGCCTTCAACGATAGCTTATGTCATCTACAGGTCTTCACTCTAATTTATATTCTCAGGTCCCTCTCTTATATCTCCATTATCTATTACTTGGTTCCTTATATTAGGATTGTAGTTGAAAAGAACATTTCATAATCAAGAGAATACCTCTTCACTTTTTGCAAGAGATCATCTAAACTCACTAAAATCAACAAACAATACAACTTAGCTTCACAATCTTGTTTCTCTCAGTAAGTAATATGCTCAGAACTTGCAAGGAAGATTCATACTCGGGTGATCAAATAGCGAAAGACAAGGCTTCCCTTCATGTCTACTCTCTCACACTCCATCGTAACTTGAAAGAAGGGAACACCTTCAAGTTAGTGTATCTAGTTATCTTTTTGCTGAAGCGCCTATTTACTTCTTGAAAAACAACTTATACTTCAAGCCTTTACCGTTAAAGAACCAACACTGGTTGTTTCTCCTGGAAAAAATATTTGAACATCAATGCAAGAAGACTACCTGCATCTAGAAATTTACAACATCTGTTGATGTACATATTGACTTGGATTAAAGTTGGCATCAAATCCTGTTTTTCATGCGCAGTGTCGTAGAAGGAAAAAATATGAAATGTCATGCCTTGTCCTCTTACTCCTTCTCAGTATTAGGATTGAGATTCCCTTCGTATATCAGCTGTGATAAAAAAAATATAGGTAACACATAAAGGAGTTTTAAATTTAGTAGCCGAATCTATTTCAAAATAATTACTAATATAACAATTATTGTTGCCTTATTGTGTTCCAATTTCATCCTCCGATATTTTTCTTGTGTTTGCTTTGATCGAAACATGGATTGAACTCGCACAACAGATCTTTCGATACACTCTTCAACTTTTTTCCTACTGGCTTGGAAGAAATCCTCCTCCATATCATCGGGTTTGTGAGTAACTACTTGACTAGACTAGAGTTGAAGCTTATGAAAGCCTTTTTTCTTCAAACACCAATGAAATATTGCCTTTTCAAGCACCCTGACCAAATTATCTCTAGGTAATGCCTTCGAACATGAAAACCATTGAACACAGCCCGCATGACCAGAGGCAGGTTCCATTAATAATGGATCATGTTATTCTGTCAGTTTTATAGAAAAGACAAAGAGTAATTGGGAAAACTTGCGAAGTTATCATTCTTGTAAGAACTTCTCAATCATATTAACTCATGTTTATTGTAGGTGTATATCACCAATTCATTTAGTTCCATGCCAATTTCATTTACAGAGCAGTTAACTCAAATAATTTCACCGGTGAGATTCCACCAATTCTTGATAATCTGTCAAAACTCTACTGACTTGATTTAGCAGATAATCAGTTAATCAGATCGATTCCTATTTCAACCTCCTCAAGTTCGGGATTGGACCTTCTGAAGAAAGAAGAACACTTGTGAGTAAACTTTATCTATTCATATTACATGCTGTCTTTTTCAGCTGATAGGAAATCAAATGAATGTTGTTTTCCAATTATGATGTAACTGCTTGATGGAAACTGTACATTAGTTGGTGTTATGTAGATAACTTTTGTTCATATTGCTCCAATGTGGTTAACTGGTATCGTCACTGTTGCAGATATACTAAAATTATATTTTTCATCTGTGTTCTTGTTGCTTTGAGCTTTAAAAATATTCTGTAGTACTTTTATTTTGGTGCATCTATGTAGTTTCTGTTTGTATAGACTATGGAGGATTGGGTGTCTTTTTGAGTGAAGCTCAGAAACACCCTCTATAGCTCCATGGATCGATACTCTTCGGTCCCAAGTTGTAGCTGCTAACGTTAAATTGCTTGCATTGTATGGTGTAATCCCCCAACTTCTCAATTGACATTAACATATAAAATCTCCTCATTTTTAAGCTAGTAAAGTAACAAGAGTAAGTTAAATAATTCATGCAAGAATATCAACACATATTCACACTTTGTTCACATTCTATATATACTTTTTTAAACATCAAATTAAGCTGCTTTGGTTTCTTTTTTCCTCTCAGCCTGTGCAACAAATATTATAACTTTTCTTTAAAGAAAAAGTCAAAGAAATGGCAGCTAGCATTTTCTAATTAACATTAGTATATTAGCGTTTCAGAATAGTGAAATAACACGTAGTAATAGACTTTGTACCAATTTGACAGATGAGCACTTTGGTACGTTAATCAATTTCCAAAGTCAAATATTTGTTAATGAACTTATTATTTAGAATCTCACAATGTGCTGTACTTTATAAAAAACACTATTACAATTGTGAAATAAGTTCCAAATTGGCAGTAAATAAAATCCCTTCATGCTTTTTGACATGTTTAAAAAATTCAATTAGTAATAGAATTCCTAGAAACATTTCGTCGGCGTAAGTTAAGTTTCTTTTCACATCTTACTGTCTTGCAGGTTTGAGTGCAACCTATTCGTGGACTTCCTCTTTTTTGCAAAGACACAGCCGAGCATCTTTCAAAAATTGTTGACATACTTGTATAACTCCTGACTGCTGGTATAGAAATCTCTTAGTCTTTCCATCAAGAAATGTTGATTATGAGAAAGGATATGTGATCTTGACTTCTTTTTCTGCTTTTACAGAGAAAAATATGGAACGTGATACAGTAAACAAAGCCCTTTTGTCCTTGTTAAAGCAAGACGTAAAAGGTATGTTGATTCTTTCCTAATGACATTGAGACCATGCACATAGGAACTATCTGTAAATATATTCATCTTAAATTAAGGAATTAAATTGTTGAACTGATCAAACTGCTCTTTCTTTCCCCTGCTGGATGCTATTTCATGTTTCCTGGTATCACTCTCTAAGAAAAAAAGGTAGAACGATAGATACATTAAAACCTGGTCAAGACTAGCAGCTCATCCCTCGTGGGTCACCTAACATGTTTCATTACTTACATTGGATAAATCAGCAAATTTATTAATGCATATCTTGCATTTAATGCACTGTTATGCATTAGCAAGTACGCTCTTTTTTTCAATACCTGACAGCTGTATACAAGGGTTTTGCAGCAATTGATATGCCATATTAAAATACCTCTTCTGATTACACTTATTTGAAGTAGGAATTATACTAATCAAATTCTTTTAGGACAATATTCTGTTGTCCCAATTTATAATCAACTTTAACAAGAGCTCAAGTGTAGCTATGTGGATACATCAAGTATAGATAAATATTTATACTTTAGTATGACACTGCTGAAGGACGTGGTGCACATTTGTGCTTTCAAAAGAAGGAAGAGAAGATGTCCCATAAGATGTAGACATGTAGTTATATGGGTACTTTCGATAGAAATAAATAAGAGAGAATTTGAAGGACTAAAGAATGATTTTTTAATTTAATATTCTAAAAAGAAAAGGGGCTACCCTGAGAAACAGAAAATCAATTGGAACAAAAACTAAGCAGAAAATATAATTAGAGACACAATAACTCACTAGATTACGGAGCGAAGAGAGAAAGAATAGGAGAGATAAATAAAAAGTTCTTGAGAAAAACATAAAAGTGAAGCACCTTATATATGGCATTCAGCTGTGCATGCATCTTTTCTTGGATTGGAACTACTGGTGATATTGATCCATTACTGTGATATGTTCATTCTTTTTCTATTGTTTCACTTGTGTCTCTATGTTACTTGTTGGATTCATTACTGTGATATTGATCCATTACTGTGATATGTTTATTCTTTTCCTGTTGTTTCACCTGTGTCTCCATGTTACCTGCTGGATTCTCATTGTCAACTACTTCTTGGATGGAATATCTTAATTTGGTGTGCACAGAGATAGAAGAACGTCCAGCCTCTAAATATACAGTTTAAGCAAGTAACGACCAATATACAGCTTAAAATTTTGATATGTGTTGAAACCATTCTTCAGATTCAAGCAATTGTGAATGATAAACTAAGAGGATGACTTGTTTTATTGCATCAGTAGAATACTACTTAGTCTAAGTGAAAAAATCAACCTTGTTTCGTTGCATCAGTAGAAAACTACTTAGTAAAGTTGACCAGTCCTTTCAATCGAGCTGAATATGCATATAGATAGAAGAAAAGGTATTGACTGTTGGCTACAACACCACTAAACTGGAGTTGTTTCACTGGATTATTAAGAGCCATTTATGTATTGGCAATGTGATATTTAAAGCTTTGTTCAGTGGTATTTATGATCTTTTCTGGGGACGTATGCTCCTATTTGGTAGAAAAGGTCATGCTAGGGATGCAAATATTTTTCAGGGTTATTCTTAACAGAGCAATAAGATAATACTATTGCTCTCTCTGTTTTAGAATGGATTCATGAGTCTTGAGGAACTGAAATAATCTGCTTTGGCTTTATGAGACTGATTCATTCCCAGGAGTATTATTGGTAAGAAAGTTTATTATTTTTGCCCTGGGACTGAGGGGTTTTCGTTTGAAATATATCTTATATATACTGCATTATTTCTTCTCTGACAGCTATTGTTTTAATTTTGATAGTCTAAACTAGAGAATCATCACAATGCCGGGAAAACACCAGATGATGCATTCACGGCAGTGTTTGGAAATGAGAAGCCTGGTCGAGTTAGAGGTTATGAACGATCAGTGACAACAACTTCTCTAAAAAAAAGATGAGGAAATGAACAAGCTTAAACAAAAGCATGCTAATGAAGTCACTTCTATGAAGAAGAAATTATAAGTGAAATGAGAGAAGAAATGCGACAAGTTTTTTAGTCAATCGGTGCAAAACAATTCTGGATTGAATTTTCAAGATATACTAGGGAGTGATGGATATAACATTTCTTTACCTGATGCGAGTAATGCACAAGCTGCAAGAGAAAAAATTCTTTCAAATTCTTTCGGCTCAGCTCATGCTTCGGTTCATGAAAAGATACTTTATATTAGAAATTCACAAGAAATTTAAATCCTGAACTTTTAACTTTATTGAATGAATTAAAGAAACTTTGGATTCACATACTTCCTCATGTCAAGATTGAAAAAATATTTGTATATTTGTGAGCATAATTTTACTTCGTTTGTTTCTTTTTGAATGTAGGATCAATGCGGGGGATCAAATTTGAATGGTGGGCACCACAACTCAACTTGATCGAGATTGAAGTGAATGATGAAGAATTTTTGAAATATTTTGATATACGTTTATATATATTTGATTTTGTGTGGAACTTGATACAATTTTTATTATGTTGTTTTCTTATTAGTATGTAAAAGACATGTTTTTTTAAATCAAATCTATGCACTTCAATTATTCATTAGCTTATTAGTGCATGCGTGAGATAATATATAAATATGTATGTTTATGTAATGTGCTTAGTGATACATACATTTCGATCAAAATAATTATTTTTTAATTAGAAATTACGTACGAGCATTTTATATGCCTAATGTCATTTCAGTAAAATGTGGTTTGAAATGTCAAATTTTAGGCGATATTGCTACACTTCAAAAGTGTTGCTAAAACATGCTTACAATTTATAAGTGTTGTCATAAAGGATATATAAAAGGCTATATTTTTGAAGTGTGGCTAGTAATAAAGAAAAGACCACGGTTTTTAAGTGTTGTTATAGAGATGCTACAAAAGGCTACACTTGTGAAGCGTGCCCAATAGTAAAGGCTACACTTGTGAAGCGTGCCCAATAGTAAAACAAAGGCAACGTTTTTTAAGTGTTATTATAGAGGTGCTACAAAAGGCTACGCTTGTGAAGCGTGCCCAATAGCAAAACAAAGGCCACACTTGTAAGTGTAGCTTTATCAAATAAAAGTGTTGTCAATGACAAGCTACAAAGCGTGGCCTTTAAACCTTAATGGCCACGCTTTTTAAATGTATGTGATATGGCAACACTTGAAAGGTTACGCCTCTTTAGGCCACCCCCAAAAGGTGTTGCCTAAAGTCCGAAAGTGTAGCCTTTGATCAAAGGCCACACTTTCTGCTATTTTAGGCCATGTTTTACAAGTGTGGCCTTAGGCCAAAAATGTTGTAGTGAGCCAGTTCAAGTTGATGCGTCAGATACAGAGAGTCAGTCACCAGTGACATAATTCCGGACTAGGAACTCCATCAGAGTCTGAAGGTTAAGTGAAATAATAGCTCAAAATTCTACAGAAAGCTTGACAAATTTTGACATGACTGAAGGTGGAAAGAAGTTGGATAAAGAAACAAAGGATCCAAAAGAAGAGAGAGCACTCCCACTAGCCAAGAACAAACCCGAGACATAAAAAGTCCAAGAACTGGAGCAAACTTAAGAAGTTGATCCTCTTCAAGAGATCAATCAAACCACTGGAAAGAGCAAGGAAAGTCAACCTCTGAGCACCTCAGCTTCTGCCCTTATACCTGATCAAGAACCAGAAAAAGTGGACTTGAGAAATCAAATGACAAATGAAAGGAAAAAAGCACAAAAATGGATGCTTGATTATGCAATGCGGAATATAGTCACCACACTAACTCCTGCTAGGAAGTAAAGAGTGGAAATGCTTGTGGAATCATTCGAAGCAATTGTTTCGCTCTCAGAAGTATGAATTCAACCAAGTTAGATTATTGGCAAATTCCTTCATTACTTGTAAGAAGTATGAAGGTGAGCATACGTTCCCTATATTCGTTCTAATTCTCACTTATTACAATGAATGAACCTATAGAGAAGGAAAGTCATAGATAACTCTATCGAATTAACAGATGTCTAGGCCAATTTATGCAGTTCTAAATGCTTTTGCTACTTAGTGAGGCTACAAAGAACAATTAGCCGGACACCGAAAAAGTGAGAGTGATGAACGATGAATTCTGATAGTGATTATTGATTTAATTCACTATAAGAGGATTTCTCCTTTATGGTGGCTAATATGCAGGTTATACAATGCCTACACAATTATATACAGAAGCAATTTCAGAAAGTTGATTGTTTGGATGGTTGTCGCCTCGTCTTGTATTTGTACTAGCTTTCAATGATTTTTTTGAGCAGCAATTAGTATATTTAAACTTGATGTAAGGGTGCAATATGAGATTTTGTATAAGAAGTAGATAGGCTCGATTATACTTTCTGCTACAGAGTGTATTCTATATAATTGTGACAATTATATTATCAGTTCTAAGAATGGTTATGTATATATATATATATATATATATATATATATATATATATAGCATAATTACATCTCATCCGTGAAGGGGAGCCTTGGCATAACTGGGTGGGAAAGTTGTCATGTGATCAGAAGTTCACACGTTCAAGTTGTGAAACAATCTCTTGGAAAAAATGCATGATAAGGCCATACAATAGATCCTTGTGGTCTAATCCTTTCCCATGACCAAAAGTAAGCTCCTTTTCTTTTGGGTGAGAATACTTCAGGTCATTATTTTGGGAGGTCATAAGCCGATAAGCATCTATACCTTGAAATTGATTGTCAAGAATGAAAACAGAATATATGGTAAAACTGCCCATAACCACAGAATGATAGAATGCTATGATGATGGTGAGACGAGATATCTTTGAAAGCTAAAAGTCTATGACTGATCCAATTCGAGTACCCCTGCACATATAAAGCAACCTCCATGCAGCTAAAAGAGTGTATAACATGTATAAAATCAAACTTCATGCTTAATTAGAAATCAAATAAAAGATATTATTTTCCCTATGTTGGATATTTTATGCTAACTTTTTCTCTAGCAGACATGAATTGAAAAGGAAACTACTTGTTGAACTGGCCAACTGGGCAGCAAACTTTACGCACTTTTTTTTGGATTTCATTTTTTCTCTCTCTATATATATTAATACACAACAAAAAGGCCAAAAATAAAATACCCACACATAAAATCACTCAAAGGAAATTTAGAGCAAAGTTTCAAGTATTAATGGCGGGGCTTAAATATTACTCCATCCGTTTCAAATAATTAAATTGTTTGAAATATGACACACATGTTAAGAGAAAAAAATAAAGACATGAATTGATCATATTTTTTCATTTTTGTCCTTTTCAAACTCCAAAATATTATTAATGATCATTGAAACTCATCTTTAAAAATTTAATTAATGAATGGTAAAATTGAAAAAAAATTTCAACATCCATCTTGAATAATAAACAATTCAATTATTTTAAACACTCAAAAATACTTCAACAATTCAATTATTTTAAAACGGAGGAAGTAACTTTTCCCTAATGATTTATACTCTGTCTGTTAGTTTTTACTTGTCCCATTTTGAATTGACACATCTATTAAGAAAAATAATTAATAACACAACTATTTTATCATAAAACCCTTATTAAATGATGTTTGTATTATGTCTTGAAATTAATTTAGAAAAAAGACAATTAATGCTAAGCGTAAAATAAAAAAAAATTCTTAATATGTCAAAAATAACAAGTAAAAGTAGAAATATAATTAAAAAATTAGTGAAAAGTAGAAGTGAAGGGAAGGAGTAATATGCAAGACCACCAAAAATCAATGGAGACTCTAACAAGAAGAAGCTTTCTACTACTAATGATGATGTTGCAGTGATAATGGCGGTGCGTGGTGGCGTTGTTAAATATATCCGGTAAGTGGCACCACAATGGACTGTTTAACCTTATCCAGAACAACTTCCAAAAAAGAAAAATTGATAAAGAAATTTACATGCTTAAAAATGAAATAAGTAGTTAAATAGGGACGTCAATTCATAATAAATTACAATAAGATACGTTTAGGAAATATTTGAAAAAGTTAGTTACATATATTATTGTTTAATTCCTCAAATATTGATAAATGGTAATGGCATATAAAATGTGAAAGACTGTAAAATTAATTTTTGCAAGTGTTATTGCCATTTTCATTCAAAATGAAATAGGGTATATTCCAAGATTCTCAAGTACTACTAATTTAATGGAGTTTTTGGTAAAGAGCGTTTTAGTTTCAATGTGAAATTTTAAACGCAAATCCAAATAAATTAGGCATCAACAGAAAAAAAAACTTCTAAAATTAGGTTGGTAAATGAATTGAATAAGGAAACTACTTGATGAACAAGACAGTCAAAACTTCTTGCTTTTCCTTCTCTTACTCCTTTTTGGAATTTCATCTTTTTCTATATTTACGTAAAAAAACGTCAAAAATAAAATATCAATACACAAAATCACCCAAATAAAATTTAGAGCAAAGGTTTAAATATTATATAATTACAACTTTCGTTAAACCAAAGCTTTTAAGTATTATATAATTACAACTTTCATTAGTGGCTGGGCTTCAATATTACTTTTTTCCTACTGATTTCTACTATCCAAGGTCACCAAAAATCAATGGAAACATGAACAACAACAAGACTTCTACTCATGATGATGTTGCGGTGCTTGGCGGCGTTCTTGAGAATTCGGTAAGTTATGCCACCGTGGACCGCCGTGACATGTTGTTACAAGGCAAGATTCTTAAAGTATCAACACCATTGTTGGAGAGGTACCAGCCAGTGTTAGTTTCCAAGAATGAAGAAATTAATTGGAGAAGAACAATAAATTATTAAAAGAGTTTTTTTTTTTTTTTTTCTGAGTTTCTACTCAATGTTCGATATTAGTATTATAGACCGACTCAATACTAGACGAGCTAGATTTAATACAAGATTCTTTTTTTTCAATTTTTATTTACTAATATATATATATATATATATATATATATATATATATATATTCTACTTACTTATAAAAGGCAATAAGCAGGTACGTCTTCGACATGCCTGCTTGTATTGTCTGCTTCAACTTCTTCAATCGTTATTTTACTATATGATCACTAATTAATCATTATAAGTCATCTAAGTATAAGAAAATTAATAATATTTAATAAAAATGATAAATTGAATATAAAATAATAAATTAATTGTTGACATTTTATTTCTACTTGATATCTTATATGAGATCTATTTAAATTGTTTCACAAGTATTTTTTATTGTAATTTCATTATATCACTATTATAAGTCATTTAAGACATGTTTGTAAGGTGTTTCAATCACGATTTTATTATATCACCCGTAATTAATTTTAAAAAAAAAAGATAAAATAAAAATAAAATAAAAAATTTTGTACTACCTTCTTCAGCTGTTTTAATCATAATTTTACTATATCATCCCTAATTAATTATTATAAGTCATTTAAATATTAACAAATTAATAATATTTATGAAAAAAATTTAAATAAATATAAAATGATAAATTAAATCTTGATATTTTAAATTAATTAGATGTCTTATATGAAACCCATTTAATTTTTTTTCACATATATTTTTTATAATAATCTTGTTTTATCACTTCTAATTAGTTGTTATAAGTTATTTAAGACATGTCTGCTTCATTGTATCACCATAATTAATTTATATGATCATCTAAGCATTAAAAAATTAATAATATTTCATAAAGAAGATAAAATACACACAAAATGATATGTCAAAATAAAATATTTGTTTGACTATCGAAATTATATTAGTGTCACAAAAATTATGATGAGACAGAGGAAGACATAAAGTAACATATATTATTTAAAAATGAGAAGACACGTAAACTGAAACTGAGAGAGTATTGATATCTTATTAAAAAATTATGCTAAAAGCATTATAAATCACATATTTAACAATTTAAAAATATAAAATATTCGATCGACTCTCGAACATACATCAGTGTCACTTAAATTGGAATAAAAGAAAAAGTATTATAAATCACAATAAGTAAAATTTTAAATTATTTTAATGATTGATTATCTAAATTATATTTGTGTCACATAAATTAAGATAAAAATAATATATATTGGGCCCGTGAGCACGGTCCTTAGATGTCTAGTATATATATATATAATCATTATGAATTCTTGTATAATCATAACAATTGCACATATTCTATTTCCTGTGTCACAACTTACTTCGAATGTTTGTTTTTTGCACAATTCTTAAGGAGAAATTATTAAGGAGTGCAAATTAACTAATATGATTGGATAAATCTCTTTAATTAATGTGGATATATATATATATATATATATATATATATATAAAATCATTATGAATTCTTGTATAATCATAACAATTGCTCGTATTCTATTCCCTGTGTCACAACTTACTTGGCATGTTTGTTTTTTGCACAACTCTTAAGAAGAAATTATTAAGGAGTGCAAATTAACTAATATGATTGGATAAATCTCTTTAATTAATGTGGACATAGTTGAAGAAAAATAAGTAATTATCTCTTGAATTCTTTAACACACAAACTGTTTTGAGACAAATTCTTTTATTAAACATGTCAAGTAATTTAAAACGATAGGAGTATATATTATTGTGTCAATCATATTATCAACTATGAGAATGATTATATATAAATTTACATAACATAAATAAATAGGAGTAAACCATATTTCAGACCATATAATACTATCTATTATACCACATGAAAGTTTATATTAATTGGACACATGATCAAAAGGTTTTAGCATGATTAATGTACGATGCTGTGCTTTGAGAAACATTGTTCGTCTTAGGTAAGAATCACTGTTCATTTTAAAACCCTTTTGATCAAGTGTCCAATTTATATAGACTCCCATATGATGAAGTAGCATTATTTTGTTTGAATTATAGTTTATTCCTTAATTTTATTTAGGGAAAAGTCATCGTTTTCACCTTAAACTATATCCAAAAATTTGAAACCACACCTAAACTATACTAGTGACCTATTTCACACCTAAACTATAAAAAAGTGAAATTATTTACACCCTAGATCTGACGTGAAAATAAAATATATTTTTTTTTTCTTAAAAAAAGGCGCGTCTAAAGCCAAAATTATTGTTTAAAACCTCCACCCCAGCACCCAGCCCCACACAGATTCTCTCTCTTTCAACCCCATTTTTAATTTTTTCTATTTCTCTCTCAATCTTCTTTCTTCTTCATTTTTTTCAATTCACAACCACTGCTCCTTGTGGTTGACGAAAATAATTTTTCCATAGTAGTTTTCGTAGAGAAAAAGAGAAGTTGAATCGTTGAATCGGCGTGTTGAAGTGAGAAGAAGGTTCACCGGACGCAGTTGAACTATTGCTTTCTAAATTCAATTCATCTTGTTGATGTACTTTCAAATTAATCTGTTCATGGGAAAAGAAGTTCAATTCAATTTAGTGATACTTGTACTTTCAAAATTCTTTACTCATGTTGTTGAAAATCATTGAAATTAAAAAAAAAAAAAAAAAAAAGTCTATCAATTTTTTTTTTTGATGAGACTTGTAAAGATTGGAGAAAACTTATTGGAGAAAAAGAAGAAGAATATGACATTGAATTTGAATGAAGTTGTTGCTTGGGTGTATTGATTTTATATCAACAATGGAAGAAGAAGATGGCATTATGGTCATTGGGAAATTAAAGAAAAAGAAGAAGATGGTTTTGGACATTGAAGAAATTGAAGAAAAAAAAGAAGATGATGACATTGAATTTGAATAAAGTTGTTACTTGGGTGTATTGATTTTATATCATCTTCCAGTTAAGAATATGATCTCATTAATTTATTTTTTCTATTTGGTAATTGAAGAAAAAGAAGAAGATGGTTTTGGATATTGAAGAATTTATTGAAGAAAAAGAAGAAGAAGAAGGTTTTGGACATTGAAGAAGATGATTTTGGACATTGAAGAATGCCTGCACTTCCATGGTTTTGGACATTGAAGGAAAAAACATAATTATTTAAATAAAAAAAATTATGAAGAAGAAAGAAAGAAAGAAAAAAGATTTAAATTAAAAAGAAGAAAGATAAAAGAAGAATTAATGAAAATAATAAATTTATTATTTTTTCGGATGATGTTGATGTGGTGCTGATGTGGCGCTGATATGGCAGCGCGTGTAAAACACCACACCACATGCAAGTGGTGTAATGCCTGATAGGGTGTAAAAGGTATCACTTTTTTATAATTAAGGTGTGTAATAGGTCACTAGTATAGTTTAGGTGTGGCTTAGATTTTTTGAATATAGTTTGAGATGGAAACAATGCATTTTTCTTTTTATTTATTTTAATTATCATTATTTTCAATCATTTTTTTAGAATTCTCTATATATTAGTCTGGTGAATTGTAGACTGCATGAAAGGTCTAGAATATATCTATCTATAGACAAACACTACAAAATAATTAGTTCAATTTGATTTATTTATTATCCCTTTTTAGTTAAATTAGAGATGATCCAATTTAGTATATACGTATTGTGCAAATTCAGTAGGTGTAAAAGGTTAGGGTTTACAATCAACCAGTGTTATATTGGTGTATGGTTTAACAACTACTACATGATGCAACTACTACTATATTGCTTTTTCTTTATATTTATTAGTTTTATCCTCATTTTTATGGTGTAATAAAATAATTACACTTGCATATTCTTTTTTCTTATATTTATTAGTTTTGTTTTCATGTATCATTTTAATAATATTTTTATTTAGACCTTTGTAATTGAATTATATATGATACTATTTTTATATAAATATATTTTTGTTCCTTATTAAATGACTATCAAGAGTATTTCGATAATTTTATGGTGCAATAAAATGGTTACACATACATGTTACTTTTTCTTATTTATTAGTTTTGTCCTTATTATTTTTATGGTGCAATAAAATGGTTACATGCGTATTATTTTTTCTTATATTTATTAATTTTGAAATATTTTGTCGCTTATTAATTGCTATTCAAAAGATATCTAATAGGAGTAACATAATAGAACTCGAACTTGAAGTTTTGGCGTAAACTACATATTGGTTTGTAGTCTTTTAATCAACTTAAGCTCAAAACAAAATTTCTAATGTTTAGTTTTTTTAAACTTGATGACAAAATATATTTTACACAAATAAATTTATTTATTTATTTTTAATTTTTTCTACAAAAAGGAAAACCTACTTAATTATTTGGCTTAATTATAAATTTATATAGAAACCTATAAATTTTTTAAACAAACTTATGGTTTACACAAATAAATTTATTTAATAATAGTGCATTTTTTTGTGTATTATATCAATAAAAAAAGGATAGTGCACAAAAAAGTGCACTTTCCACTATTCACATAAAGATAATTAGTAGTGCATTTTTTTGTACTATTCATTTTTTTTTTCAAATAGTGCAAAAAAAAAGTGTACTTTTTACTATTCACAAAAAAATAATAAATAGTGCACATTTTCATGCACTATATAAAAAAAAAAATGAATAGTGCACAAAAAAAGTGCATTATTCACACCTGTCTAACATTTTTGTTAAAAACAAATATTATGCACTAAATAAGTGCACAAAACATATTTATGTCACTTTTTACTTTTATGGCATAGATTGGTATAAAAGTTATGCTTGAAAAAATATTCAATCGGTGATAGGGATTCACTTCCATGATTGTCAAAATTAAATAAGTAATGAAGTATTAAATTTATGTGTTGGCTTAGATCTTCCTCCATATCGGATGAATGATACAAGTCATTACTTATTTAATCGCTACTTTGATAATCTATATTAACTCTCCTAAACTGAGTAATATATGATTGAATTAATGTAACTAGAGGTAGGGTTTTTTTTTTTAACTTAAACTAACAATATACTCTCCATCTGAGTTAGGTATGTAAAAGTTTATGGAGTGAATAATCGGTCATTACATATGTGTATTGCATGAGTAGTTCTCCAATTTCATTGACTGGCTATTTGAGATGCATGAATATATATATATATATATATATATATATATATATATATAGAGAGAGAGAGAGAGAGAGAGAGAGAGAGAGTTTGAATTTAACCATTCAATGTTTATATGACTGTGTTCAGCGGCGGACCTACACTAATTTTTGGGATCCTCTGGCACCCATTAAACTCAACGTAAATTATGAATAATTACGTATGACATATACAAAAATAGGTATAAAACATATAAAAGTATCCACTGAAATAAAAAGTTGTTTGAGTGCACTGCCATTTAGGTTGATCTTAAGGTTCTCCACTGGAAAGGGCGCCTCGTGTTCGAACCTCGGCAAGGAAATATTTTTTTTTTCAACTTTTCAATTTTTTAAGCACGTACGATCCTTAAATTCTGGGTCCGTCACTGATTGTGTTGTTGATCTATTGTAACGTTTTTAATCTCACATCCAATATATCTCCTTTTACTCTTTTAGCACTATTTTGAGTCAAAATAAACTTGTGAGTCATAATTTTGTTAAGAAAAGTTCTACTTTTAAATTGAAAGGTAGAATGAAGAAGAAAAAGACCGATACTGCTAAGAAAATTGTTCCTTATTAAATGACTATCAGGGGTATTTCAGTAATTTTATGGTGCAATAAATATTTCAAAATCAAAGTATGTCTCCTCAACTTATATATTTGAAACTTTCAAATGAGACGCGCATCATATACTTTTTCAAGAATGTCCAAATGAAAGACGTGTCGCCAACTGTAGTTGCAACAATCTAGCTAGATTTTTGTCCACTTATATAATTACTTTTGTATTGGTTGGATAATCTAGCAAGTTCAATTTTGTTCCACACTGAATGTATATGTTATGTTAACACCGGTTCATTGTTATTACATTTATTTTCTTTCACTGCAATACTAAACAGTTAAAACAAGTAGGATATAGTGTCCATTTGGATGGACTTGTTTTCAGTACTTTCAAGCCAAAAATAACTTTTAAGTCTTTTAATCGTGTTTGGGTAAAATTCTAAAGTGCTTAAAAGCATTTTATTTTAAGCTAAAAATGCACAAATAAGTTAAAAGCCAAAAAAATATAAGCCCATCCAAACGGGCTCATAATCTTCCTCAAAGTTGGATTTCTTTTGCCCATTACTGTTGCCAAAATATCCGTGCCTTTCACGAACACGATTATAAACTATAAAATAACAGATAGTGTCTTCTGTTAATAAATGTCTTTATAAAATAAAAAAAGACTTACTGAGCAATAACAAAAATCTATTAAAAAATAGATTCACATATCAAATTATATGTGAACATATACAAAGTTATGAAAATAAAATAAAAAATTACATAATAGCATTACTTAATTTATTATGTCTACTTAAAAAATTTATTATTTTATTAATTATATTCATCTCATAAATTGAATATTCTCGCTGCGTACTTGATACATCATATTTTTATTTTTTATTTCCTTTGATTCCCCTACTCAATTTATATTCTCAAATCTTTCGAATTTCTGTTATTTTTCTGCTGCATCTTTACCTTTCTCTCGGCTTCTCCTTTTCTCTCACTTTCTCTCATCGAAAAGGCATCGCCAACGGTGGAGAAATGCTTCCATCTCTGTGACTTCCATTTTTCATCTTCCATCCACCACCAAACCATCACCCTCTCCCTCTTCTCCCTTTCCTTCACTCCACTCTCATTTTTCACTCTCCACTTTTATGTATTTTCATCTCCTGGCATCTCCAATAAAAAAATCATTGGTGAACCATCACCAGAATAAAAACTTTTCAAAACTTCATTTTTTTAGCGAATGTTGAAAAATTTCGATAATACAGGTGAAAATATGGCCAAATCTAATAAAAAATATATCTCCTCCTTTAGCAAAATTTCATAATATTTATGTATCTAATGGTGAACCACCACCAAAATGAAAATCCTTCATAGCTACATTTTTTCTGATGAATGTCGGAGAATCCAATCAATACAGGTCGAGATATGGCCAGATTTAATAATTTGTTTCCTATGTTTGGAGAATCCCATTAAATTTATATATCTGGCGAATTTTCATGTTGTTGATACATAGAATAATATATTTGACTAAAATTATGTATCAAACTGATGTTAATATTACTGATACACAAATAAATCTTGTTCATGATACATTATGCATGCGATTATTTTGGTTATGATACATTATAATGAAATCTCATATTACTTGTATTTATCTGTAGCACGATATATATTAATCAAACTAATAACTTATGTTAATGAATTAATTAGTGTTATGATACATTAAAAACTATTATCATACATGTTATATATTAAATGAGATATGATACATATTAGAGTATGACAATTTATCAAAGTCGCAATGTACCCGAACGATAGTGATATATCCATGCAAAATTATTGTTAGAGTGCTACCCTACTGATTTGGCTATTTTACTCTATTAGTTGCCTACCAGTGAAACAAGTAAACTAACGTGGTTCACTTATGCAGAGTAAGTAAGAAGATAATATTTTTACGTGGAAAACACCCGACTCAAAGAAGTATAAAAAACCACGACCTGTACCTCTACAAGATTTAATACCAACTTCACTTAAACTCTTGAGCCTCAACAATCAACAAATTACAAGACACTTGTAAACTAGGAATTAAACTCTAACTCTTATTACTACAATGACACAAATCTTTCCAAGATAAGTGTTCCCAAGTTTTCGAGCTCCCCAACTTGAAAACACAAATTCTAACTCAGTTTATACTTCACTGAGACTAGAATTAAA
This sequence comes from Capsicum annuum, assembly GCF_002878395.1. Classification (NCBI taxonomy): domain Eukaryota; kingdom Viridiplantae; phylum Streptophyta; class Magnoliopsida; order Solanales; family Solanaceae; genus Capsicum; species Capsicum annuum. The sequence continues at coordinate 190,807,625 of NC_061116.1, read as the reverse complement.
GCTCATTACAAGTCTAGAACCAACCTATTACACAAAGTCTATGACTCTTTAACTTTAAGTAAAGGAATAGGTTCTACTTATGACTTGTTCAAGCTATTGAACTAATTTACTGATTGGTGCTTTTCTTATCAGTGCATCAGTGTATTCTTTGAAAGTCGTTTCTTCTATTTAAGCCAACTCCGATGAAGTCCTTCAGATGATGTAATCTTTTTTCTTTAATAGGACTCTATCAATTAGTTACACTCTTTGTTGTATTCTTTCTCCTTGTCTAGGTAGAATTCCTTTATTAGCTCAACTTCATAAGTTATGTTTATTTCTTCTCAACTTCTTTTCTGCACGTGATAAATGTTGAAAACATATCTGAATTTTCTTGCTTATCCACTTCTGACTTCAACCATTATTTTATCATCATCCTTGTCCGTTACTTCTATTAGTTTCATATGTATGGACCGACATGAATAACATGTTTCATTCATATATCATTCATCAAAACTTCATTTCTCTAACAAATTCTCGCTTTTTGATGATGACAAACCAATGCATGTTTCATAGTATCACAATCATCATAGCATTCCTCTTAAATTCCTGACATACTCAATACAAAAATTAAATAGAAGGATTTTAGAATGAAACAGGTTAGTTATTTGAGTTATAAATATTGCATAATCTATTCTTTCCTCTTTTGACATCATTGAAAAATAGGCCCCAATAAGTGATAATAGTATTTAATAATCCATGGCCACTGGAGCTATCATTAAAATAATCAAAATTCAGAGTAAAATACCAACATGCATTAAGTTTAACAAGAGCAGAACACAAGAAACAATTAAGTCCAGTTCATGTAGGAGCAAAAAATAATTAATAGTACCAAAAACTGATAAAGAAGAAATAGTTTAACAAAAACAAAATCATTCCTAAGGCACTATGGAGAGGACTAAGTGAAGGAAGAAAAAGGAATGAGGTTAGTCAATTTTTGCACGATTTTAGTATTTGCAGATCTTTCACTCTCGAGGGAAGCTTGAAGAGAAGCAATCTGAGCAAGAAGTTCCAGTTTTTCAGCAGTATGAGCCACTTGAGCAACCTACAGTTCAGCTTGAAGAGCCTTCAACTCAGTAGTTTTATTAGCAAGAGCATTCCTTAATCGTTGCATAGGATTATCAGCACTCCTCAAATAAACAGGTAGTTTCATATGGTTCACAGTACCTATAACATCTTTGTTGGTCTACATAGACCAAACTTGGACAGGCACCAAAAAGTCTTCAACTATAGGAGCAAGCCATAATTCATAGGGAGGGCATGACAATTTATATCCTTAAGAAAAACCCTTTTCATGTGCTGAATAACAAACCTAGGTAGGTCAATTTGAACTTTAGTGTCAAGCAACTCCATGAGAGTGAGATCAAGAAAATTTGGTACAGTCCTTCGTTCTTTCCTAGGAGTGATCATCTTATGAACAACATTAAAGTAGATTGTATGAAGAGGAGTTAAGAACCCTACAATGATTTTGTAGATGAGGATTACAGAAAACTTTCTAGAGATTTCAAGGGCAGAGGCAATGTTGTCGAGGGGAGGCTAAGTGACCATGACATAGTCACACCAACCCCTCATAGGAATGTTCAGAATCCTAGCAATATCAGCAGCAACAAGATTGATAGTGATCCCTCTGACAGTGGTATAAAATATTTCTCCAATAGCAACCCCATTAGTATAAAATTCATAAACCTCAACTTTCCCAAATTTTCTTTAAAGATCACATTGAAGAAATAAGTGGGACCACCTTTGGGACTCTAATTTTGTTAACAATACTCCCATATCAGACCCTCTAAAACCACTAACAATGCGTCCTCTAGTTAACTTGCGCTTCTTAAAGGGCAAAAAATAATTCATAGGAGAGTCAAGATTTGAAGCCATTTCATTAAGCTCAAAGTCGGAATCTAGCTCAGCAGGAGCAACAGGAGGTGAATCAGAGTTAGAGGAGTCAGAAGAAACTGGTTTGGTGACCTGTTTCTTGAAACGAGTAGAGGATTTTGGGGGAGTAGGTTTTGAAGAGGATGAAGATTTTGAAGCAGGGGTGGACTTTGGCAGAGCAGAGGGTGTACAAAAGGCAGAAGGTCTAGGAATGGTATGTTTCATTGTCTTTCCTTTATGCACAGAGTGAAGCAACACATCTTGAGAAAAAGATGGAGGAGTAGGAGAAGGTGTGACCACGCGTTTCCTCTTGCTATCTTGAAGTGCTTCATCTAGAGAAGCCTCTTCTTGTTATTTTTCCTGACGAGTGTGAGGAGTTGTAGGAGAGGGCATAAAAGAACGAGGCTCAATAAGATCCTGGTCCTCAACAATAATAGGAGAAGGGGGAATATTTTATCTTTGGGTGAGATCATGATTATCGGGTAATCAAATTATTAGGGTCGATAATTTGAAGAGGAATATGAGGTAGTGAAGTGGGGTTGGGAAAGGACTGAGAACTGAGAGAAAATTGAGAAAAAAGGTTTTTAAAATTTGTCCAGGTGGTGAAATCAAATAATTTGATTGGAATGATAGGAGGAATAAAAGGTGTTGTGGTGGTGGTGGGATGAAAAATGATAGCTGTGGAAGGAGGGGTAGAGGAGTCAGATGATGGAGTAGAAGAAGAGGATGCCATGGTGAAGAAGGAACACAAAGTTTTTCTTACTTTTGGGATGGTGAATGAGTGAGAAGAGAAGAAGAAAGAAACGAATATAAGAAGAGGAGAGAAAGTTGAAACATAAAGGGAATGGATTTGATGTGTAGCAGTGATAATAATGAAGAGTTACAGTGGTGATGGGATCGTTGTGGTAGTTTTTTTGAAAAAGTTGAACTCTTGGGGTTTTGGCGGTTTAGAAAAATTAAAGGACGGAAGGGCAAACCTGTTTCTCTTTATGCATTTTAAAGTAAACTAATAATCATACCTGAACTCTTGAAAATCATGAACAAAATTGCTTAAGTGTTCCAGCATCACTGTTAAAAATAAATACATGAAAGTTAGGTCACTCAAAATTTTGGAATTAGGACACACAACTAAATGTGCAAGACTGGATTAATCAACAAGAACTCAAGAGCACATCAACTTTTCTAGTCAATCATTGAGGGAGATTTATGAAATCTTAATCATCCCAAAGGCTAACCTATTCTTTTCAAAGTGTTCACTGCTTAATGCCTTAGTGAATATATCAATAATTTGATCTTTAGTAAAACAGAACAGGATTGATATAAGACCTTTTCAACATTATCTCTAAGAAAGTGATGTCTAATATCAATATGTTTAGTTTTTTTATGTTGGATAAGATTCTTTGCAATATTAATGGCACTTGTATTGTCACAAAAAATAGAAACATATCCAAAATCCACACCAAAATCCATGAGTTGTTCTTTAATCCACAACAACTGAGCACAACAAGATCCAACAACAACATACTCAACCTCAGTAATAGATAGAGCTACTGAGCTTTGTTTCTTAGTGGACCAGGTAATTAAACATAATCCAAGGAAGTGTGCCATGCGTTGGTGCTCTTCCTGTCCATCAAATAGCCTGCATAGTCAACATCAGAATAACCCACCAAGTTAAAATTACTACCTTTAGGATACCATAGGACAAGATCACTTGTTCCTTTGAGATATCAAAAGATTCTCTTCACAGATTTCAAATGAGATTCTTTAGGATTTTCTTGAAACCTTGCACATAATCTCACACTGAACACAATATCAGGTCTGCTTGCTGTGAGATAAAGTAATGATCCTATCATCTCTCTACATAGTTTTTGCTCCATATTAGGACCCGTTTCATCCATATCTAGCTTTGGGGCAGTAGTTATTAGCGTGCTGGTCTTTTTTTTTTCTTTTATAAAAAATCTTTTAAGAAGTTCATTGACATATTTTTGTTGATGAATCATAGTTCCAGAGCCTGTTAGTTTGATTTGCAATCCTAAGAAAAAGTTTAGCTCCCCCATCATACTCATTTCAAACTCACAGCTCATGAGTTTTGCAAAGTAATGAGCCATGTTCATATTTGTGAAGCCAAAGATAACATCATCAACATATAACTGCACAACCAACAACTCCTTTTTTATTAGTCTTTAAGAAAAGAGTGTTGTCAATTTTACCTCTAGTATGACCATGCTCCAAAAGAAATTTTAACAATCTTTCATACCAAGCTCTTGGAGCTTGTTTCAGTCCATACAAGGCCTTGTCAAGCCTGTACACATAATCAGGAAACTTCTTATCTCAAAACTTAGTGGTTGTTTGGCATACACCTTTTCTTTGGGAATTCCATTAAAAAATGCACTCTTAACATCCATTTGATAGAGAATGAATTCCATATAAGTAGCAAAAACTACAAGAAGCCTTATTGCTTCAATTCTAGCTATAGGAGCAAAGGAATCATCAAAATCTATGCCTTCTTGATTGTATCCTTGGACCACCAATCTTGCCTTGTTCCTTGTAACTGTTCCATGTTCATCAACCTTATTTTTATACACCTACTTAGTTCCAATCACTGTTATGTCTTTTGGAAGAGGAACTAAGAGTTATACCTTGCTTATTTCAAACTGATTTAACTCTTCTTGTATGGATATGATCCAGTCAATAGCAAAAAGTGCTTCATTCACCTTCTTTGGTTTAATTTCTGACAGAAATGCTTTGAAAGCATACATGCTCCTCAACCCAGACCTTGTAGTGATCCCAGAAATGAGATCAGTGCGCATATTTTTAATAAGATGGGATCCTTGATACTTGTATCCTTTTGAAACCAATTCTTGTGAGCTACTAGGATTACTGGAATTGTTCTGAGCTGGGGTAGTTGGTGATTCAATTCACCCTGTCGGTGTGCCTCCAGAGTCAGTTCCCCCTGTCGAGGTGCCTCCATATTTGGTACCTTCAATTGATGGGCCATGTTGAGCAACCTGTTCCCTAGAATTACTTCTTTCCTGCAAGTTAGTCTTAGCATAAGATTCATCAAATACTACATGCACACTTTCTTCAACACAATTTGTTCTATTGTTTAGAATCCTATACGCCTTAATACGATATGAATATCCTGGGAAAATTCCCTCATCACTTTTAGCATTAAATTTTCTCAATTGATTTATCCCATTATTATGAATGAAACATTTACGATCAAAGGTTCTAAAATGAGAAATATTTAATTTTCTTCCTTTCAGTAATTCATAGGGAGTCTTCTCTAGAATAGGTTTGATCATACATCTATTTATTATATATTCAACAGTACTGATTGCCTCAGCCCAAAGGTTTTTAGCAAAATTTCGTGCAAGCATCATTGTTCTAGCCATATCTTCCAAAGTACTATTTTTTCTTTCTACTATTCTATTTTGTTGTGGTGTTCTGGGAGTAGAGAAATTGTGATCTATACCATATGAAGAACAGAATTCTAAAAACTTGATATTTTTAAATTCTGTACCATGGTCAGATCTTATGGAAATTAGGGAAGTGCCCAGTTTCTTTTCAATTTTCTTAATGAATATAGTAAAGATATCAAAGGCATTTTCTTTGAAAGCTATAAACAATGTCCAGGTAAATCTGAAATAATCATCACCAATTATAAAAATATACCTTTTTCCACCTTTGCTTTGAAGTCTCATTGGTCCACACAGATCAATATGGATCAGGTTAAGGTTAAGGCACTTGTTTGTGCTGACATGGTTCTTTTATTTGAAAGAAGATTTTACCTACTTCCCTCCTTACACAGGCCCTGGAAACCTTTTCTTCCTTGAACTTGATTTTAGGCAAACCCAATACCATATCTTTGGAAGAAAGTTTGTCTAGTTGTTTTAGACTTGCATGTCCAAGTCTCCTGTGCCAAAGGAGGGGATCATTTTCTATTGGACTCAAACAAGTTATCTTTGTTCCTGGAATTGTCATTATGTCAGCTTTGTATACATTCTTGTATCTTCTTGCAGTGAGCACAACCTCCTTGGTGTCCATCCTTTTGACTTTGACTCCTGCAGAAGTAAAATCAACTTTGTTACCTTTATCACACAGTTGTGATATGCTAAGTAGGTTCTGCTTCAATCCCTCTATAAGGTAGACATCCCCCAATGCCCTTGATTCAGATGTACCAATCTTTCCAACTCCAATAATGATTTCTTTTTTGCCATCACCAAAATAAACTCCACCCCCACTTATTTTGGAGAGTGAAAGAAATTTTTTCTTATCACTAGTCATGTGTCTTGAACATGCACTATCCAGGTACCAATGTTTTTTGCTTTCTTTCACTCTCATCTGCAAAAGTAAATCAGGGGTTTGATTTAGGAACCCAGACAAACTTAAGCCCTTTTTATGAGTAAATGGATGAATCAAATTTCTTCTAGTCCATGCAGGCAACGGGTTACATAACCTGTTCCTTTGCACAAATTTATTTGTCTAAGTTAGTTTATTTGTTAGATTTATACTCCTAGATCTGATTTTAGTAGAAACAAGACATTTAGTAGTTGGATGCCCAGAATTACCACAAATATACCACAAATCTTGAGTAGTATCCAAGATATTATAAAAACCTAGTCCAGCTTTTTTACTGTGACTTCTCTCACTCAGTTTGTGAACAATTTGTGAGGAATTTGTCTACCTGTTTTCTCTTTCAAGATCAAGATTTGGTTTAGAGATTTCTTGGCTCAAGTTTTTCATCATTTCTTTTGCATTACTACACTCCTGTTTGTACTTGATTAACTCTAGTTCAACATTTTTCTGTTCCTTGCTTTTACACCTTTTTTCTTTTTCAATGAGTGTCAGTTTTAGGACTTCAGTTTTGAGTGTAGCATTAGCAAAATCGAGTTGTACAACCTATTCCTTAAGAGTGTTATTTTTTTTTTCAACAATGTTCTTGCAAGCTTCTAAATCAATGAAATCAAATTTGAGGCTTGCAAAACTGTTGAACAACTCATCCCTATCAGAATCAATTCTTGGAAATCATCAATTAGAGCACTCATCAAGCACACAAGTTTTGTTTTAGAAAATAAGTGAAATTTTTCTTTAAGCCCAAGAATACTTACCTCAGAAGTACCATGTTCTTCGTCCATGTCTGAATCTCCAATAGCCATGAGTGTAGTTTCATTAATTTCTTTATCACCCGACTCATCTAAATCAGATCCCTAAGTGGCAACTATAGCATATTCTTCCTTCACTCTTTTTGGACTTTTTTTTAGTTTTTTTTCAGGTCTTTCCTTTCTCCATTCTATTTCCCAGACTGGACAGTACCTGATCTGATGATCAGTCTTACCACACTTGTAGCATTCATTAGGATTGTCATTTAAATATTTCTTGCTACCCGTTCCCTTTTTCTTTTTGAAAAATTTGCTAAAGTTCTTTGTTATGAAGGATATTTGTTCTTCATCAAGTTCAACTTCTTCATCACTGTCTGATGCCTTTAAAACTAAGGTTTTGTCAGGAGCTGCTACTTCTTTCTTGATTCGATCAATTTGCATCTCATAAGTCTTGAGATTACCTACCGGTTCATCTAGTGTCATTTGATTAAGATCCTTTGCCTCCCTAATGGTAGTGACCTTAACATCCTATTTATACTTAGGCAATACCCTCAACACCTTTTCAACTTGTTCCTAAACAGGAATGTCTTTTCCCAAAGAGGTCAATTCATTTTTAAAGCAGTGATTCTTGTCATCATTTCATGGAGTGATTCATTTTCCTTCATCTTGAAAGCCTCATATTCAGTAAAAAGAAGGGCAATTCTGAACTTCCTCACTTGAGAGGTTCCCTCATGTGCATTGACTAGGGCATCCCAAATTTACTTAGCAGTGATATAGTTTGACACTCCGTTGTACTTAGATGGCCCTAGTCACAGACCAAGATGTTCTTAGCCTTAGCATTTTTCTTTAATACTACCAAGTCGTTAGCAGTAAATTCACTTCTTGCTTTCTTGACTTGTTCACCATCAACCAGCTTCATTGGAATAGTGGGCTATCAGTGATCCTGCCCCACAGCTCATACTCCTCCCCTTAAATAAATACTTTCATCCTGACTTTCCACCAGATGAAGTGAGAACCATCAAAGATTGGAGGTTTAGTGGTTGATGGACCTTCACTGTGACCAGTAGATGGTGCGTAATTCATCATAGTGATCTTTTCTTAGGTGCTAACCTTATTTAAGATAACCTCGCTCTGATACCACTTATTAGAGTGCGTACCCTACTGATTTAACTATTTTACTCCATTTGTTGCCTATAAGTGAAACAAGTAAGCTAACGTGGTTCACTTATACAGAGTAAGTAAGGAGACAGTATTTTTACGTAGAAAACACCCGACTCAAAGAGGTGTAAAAACCACGGCCTGTACCCATACGAGATTTAACTCTAACTTCACTAAAACTCTGAGCCTCAACAATCAACAAATTACAAGACACGTGTAAACTAAGAATTAAACTCTAACTCCTATTACTACAATGACACAAATTTTTTCAAGATAAGTGTTCCCAAGTCTTTAAGTTCCCCAACTTGAAGACACAATTTCTAACTCATTTTATACTTCACTGAGACTAGAATTAAAGCTCATTACAAGTCTAGAACCAACCTATTACACAAAGTATATGACTCTTTAACTCTAAGTAAAGGAACAAGTTCTACTTATGACTTCTTCAAGCTGTTGAACTAATTTGCTGATTGGTGTTTTTCTTATCAGTGCATCAGTGTATTCTTTGAAAGTCGTTTCTTTTACTTAAGCCAACTCTGATGAAGTCCTTCAGATGATGTAATCTTTTTTCTTTAATAGGACTCTATCACTTAGTTACACTCTTTGTTGTATTCTGTCTCCTTGTCTAGGTAGGATTCCTTTATCAGCTCAACTTCAAGGGTTGTGTTTATCTTCTTCTCAACTTCTTTTCTGCACGTGATAAATGTTGAAAACATATCTGAATTTTCTTGCTTATCCACTTCAGACTTCAACAATTATTTTATCATCAGTCTTGTTCGTTATTTCTATTAGCTTCACATGTATGAACCAGCAGGAATAACATGTTTCATTCATACGTCAATCATCAAAATTTCATTTCTCTAACAATCATTTTAAAATTTTTAGTAATATTAAAAAGAGTTGGAATAAGGTATAATTAGCTCCTAAAGTGATGAAATTTATGTTATTTATCAAAAATAAAATTGTTTGTCATCTTATCACAAATTATAACAAGTTAATTATTTGCTCGTTAAAATTTTTCGACTTCTTGTGATTCTGGAGCATCGACTGGTCTTGCCTCATTTTGCTCCTCATCTTAAGCAAGTGAATGGGAGACCTCATCATTGCAATCATCTGGTCCTGTCTTATCTTGAGCATCTTGTTTATCAACAACATAATTTGTCTTTCTCTTATCTATTTTTGCCTCAGTCTGCTTGTCAACTTTACCATCAACTTGATCAAGAACCACATCAATGACATGTATTGTTCCTTCCTCATCTAAATTTTCATTTTGAGTTGCTTCTTCATCAAGGACATCATCTGTCGTTGCCTCAGTCAGCTTCTTATCTTCATCGATAATTTGATAGGCATCCACTCCTATTTCGTCATCTTTGTAATTCACTACAGATTTATTAATCGATCACAAGTCTATTGAGAATATTAAAAGAAATTGCACATAACATATAAGCTAAATAAATTTATATTCTCCACAATCCATACAATACGATGAACTGATGTGACTATTTAGATGAACAACAATTCAAAAAAGAACGTTTAAATGAACAAAAACTCAAAAAAGAAGAAGCTAAATAATACATTTTCCTTATAAACCTATTCTTATGTTACAAAATTATTATTTTATGAACACCAGAGTTATTGAAAAAAGTAAATAGCAATATACATCCCAAGATAATGAAAAGTAAAAGATTAGTTCACTGAGAATGAAAATTTGAAGTTTAGAAGTTTGGGGGAGAAGAGAAATCAAAATGGAGAGATTTGAAGCTTTGAATAATTATAAAGAGAGAAAAATAGAGTAAAGAAGGAGCTAAAGGAATAGAAATCTTATGTATATTTTGAAAAAGTTAAAGTGGACCTAAATAAACTAAAACGATTTTGAATGAATCTTAGGTAGATTTTTAAAAGCCTTAACCTTGTTCTTTTTACCTTTTCTCACTCAAGCCATAAAAATTAAATAAAAAATAAATTATATGGATATTCGACAAAAGAAATTTATGGAGTGACTACTACGCCAAATTTTCTTAATTTTGACAGTCTTGTGTAGAGACAAATCGACCATTAGATGAAATTGAAATGGAATAAATTGTAAGACATGCTTGATCAGAGCTTCTTTACCATCATCACTCAAGAAATTTTTTCGAATAATTCACTTTATACTAAGGCATATAATTTCCCTCTTATTTCACCATTGCGATAAAAATTACCAAAGCTAGAATAACATTGAGACGTTTGCGATTCTAATATGTCCATTACTTGACATACATATAAATAAGAGTAAATACATAATTACCCCCTAATTTTGTTCGAAATTTGCAAAAAGACATTTAAACTTTAACTTTGATCTATTATCCCACGATTCTTCTTTATTTCATTGCAAACACATCATTTTGACCCCTGCATGTACACACGCTCCACGTATAAAATAATTTAATACATAATTTATATTTTATTTTTAAAAATTAATATTTATTTATTTTTAAAAATTATTTCATACCCCCACCCCCGCAACCCTCCATCCACCATTATTTTCTTCCCCAACTTCTTCTTCATCACCATCACCCAACAACATCAATTACAACACACAACATCAATTACAACAACAACAACATCAATTACGCCCATAACAACAACATCATCATCATCACCATAACCACACCCTTTCTTCTTCAACACAATGTCACCATTAAAGCTCCACCATTGAAGCTTTTTTTTTTTTTTTTTTAAAAATCATATCATTAAAGCTCCATTTTACAACTAAATCATATCATTTAACTACCCACCATTTCTTCTTCAACACAATATCTTCTTCAACACCATTAAAGCTCTTCAACACAATGTCACTATTAAAGCTCTTTCATTGAAGCTTTTTTTTTTAAAGTTCCTCCATTAAAACTTCATTAAAGTTCATTTAACAATTTTTAAAACTCAATTCAATCATTTAACTATCCTTAAAACTCAATTCAATCATAAAACTAATTTTTGAATTGATTTGAACAAAAAAAAAAAAAAAAAAAACTTGACGGGGAGAGTGCTGGATGAAAGGCGGCAAGGGGGAGGGGGAGGTGCTGAACGCGGGGGGAGAGGGAGGTGCTGGACGCGAGGGGTGGGGTGGGGTGTTAAATTAAATAAAAGGAAACTTGTATTAAAAAAATAAAAATATATGAAATTAAACGTATTTGACACGTGGCAACACCCGATTGACGTGTGTATTTCACTCTCCTTGTTGTGACTGAGATTTAGCGAAAAATGATGTGTTTGCAACGAAATAAAAAAGAATCATGGGGTAATAGGTCGAAATTAAAGTTTATGTATTTTTTTTGCAAAACTTGGACAAGATCAGGGGTAATTATGTATTTACTCTATAAATAACAAGTAATAATATATCCTTTTTCTCTTATTTTGCAAAAGTGGATTGCTTGCCCTTATTTTGATTTTTCAGATAAAATTTACGTTGTTGTCCAAAACCACCCTTTTAGCATCCAAAAGTAGGGACGAGCTGGTAAGGCTAGCTTTTATTAATCATTATTAATATTTTTTTTATATTTTGTATTGAATTACTTAATTATAAAGATGGTTGTTGGGCACTTTCCACTACTAGAGCAATTCCGACGGCGGCTTCTATTATAAGAAAAATAAAAACTATCCCATCCCGTCATTGAAACAACAACTAGTAAATTGTATGCTAGTTGAGGAATATCACAACATTATGCACAGAAGTAAATGCAAATGCCCAAAACAATGTCGTATGTGTAATTTTTTTTTAATAATATTTAATCTCCAAAACAGTATCATCTTTATAGTCTATTTTACGATTGGTTGTTGTTTCTTACGGTTAAAAATTGAGATTTTCTCAAAATATAATTTTTTTTAAATTTATAATTTGAATAGCCTCTGTAGTTGGATTCCTCTTGGACATATTGTTTTTAATGTATATTATTGTTATTTTCTAAAAAATGTGAAAATATAATTAAGTATATTATTTGTACTTATAAAATTTTCTAGTAGAATACATTAGAAAAGAAGCCTAATTAAGGATTCTTTTTAGAATAAATGACCTAAACAAAATGAATAAACTAATAACTATATTTTGAAAAATAATAAGGTTATAGAATTTTCCTTAAATAGTATTAGTTTTTCAATGAATAATAATTTTTTTCTTTATTGTTATGAATTAATTGTATTTCGAATCCTTGAAATTAAAATAAGAGTAAATAAAAAGAATAATTATTTTGAAAGACATCGAATACCCACTAAAGTTGTCCCGAATTTACAAGTAGACGCTTAAACTTTGCAAATGTCCTATTACCCCATTAAACAATTTAAAAGTGGATTAAATATGTCATTTTCTAGCCAACATCAATTGCAACTTTGCAAGACAAAAGAGTGCAATCATTCGCCAATTACAGTTTGACACGTGTTAAATATTTAATTTTTATTTTCATTTATATTTTTATTATTTTATTAACTCCATTCTTTTTTATTTTTTTCTCTAACTCTAATTCTTTTTTATTTTTTCTCTTTCCGCTTCTTCCATCTTCATCTTGTTCATACTTCAATCCATTTGCTTCCTTATTGTCAGTCCTCTTATGTCTTTAATTTGAAGAAAATTGAAGTGAAAATTTTGGTAGATAGGAATTTCGTAAAAATATTTATCAACTAAAAATCGAAAAATCAAAATCGCTATTGAATTAAAAATTGAAAATCATATCAAGAAGAAGATTTGAAGATACAACATTCATTATATTTACCACCAAATCAAATTAAAATCGAAAAATCAAAATCGCTATTGAATTAAAAATTGAAAATCCTATCAAGAAGAAGATTTAAAGATAGCACATTTATCATATTTATCACCAAGTCATCACCAAATCAAATTAAAATCCTCCAATTTTATCACTTTTTAGGCGTCGAAAAATACTTTTTTGTCGGCAAAATTGGTGGCTAACATACCATGTCCTTTTTACCGGCCTTGTGTATGTATCTTTATCATTTTTATTGAAAAATAAACATCGACCACAATAAAATTCACCATCACTCCATTAATGGAGAAGAAGAGGAAGAAAAAAAATAAAGACACCATTAATGGAGATTAATGGAAAAGAAGAAGAAAGAAGAAACAAAAGAAAATGATAGAAAAGGAAGAAAGAAAATACTAAAATACAAAATGAAAAAAATGAAACCTTTTTATTACACGTGACAACTTTTAATTGGTTATTTCAGTCAATTTTTAGGCATTCACGCGCCTCTTATGGGTGTCTACATGCATAGGCAAAATTTTAGTCAAAATGGTGTATTTACAACAGTTTAGATAAGTTTTGTGCGGTAATAGGTCGCCCGTATAGTTTAGGTGTTTTTTTGAAAAAGTCGAACAAGTTGAGGGGTGACTTTTGTAGACACGTAATTTTTGACCCTCCCCTAGTTTAACCTATATTTTTCGGCATTAAATATTTTTATTTTTGTCCAATATTTATCTTAGCTTTTATTATATTTTTAATAA
>NC_061116.1:190781250-190790963 GCF_002878395.1 Capsicum annuum | reverse complement strand
TATATTTTTCTTAAGTATAAAAAATTAATTAGTTAATATTCTTTTATTATTATTATTATTATTTATTTTATATATAATTTATTTATTTATTAAAATAAAAGGTAGATCATTATCCTAAAAAAAAATAATAATTTAAAATTTGAATCCTAAACTACCCAACCTCCCTCCCCTATCTGATTTCTAACTGTTCCCCCAAGAATCCCCTCTATAAAAACTCTTCAACACCAAGAAAATAAAATATATGTACACTATATCAGACACTGAAAAAATAAAAATAAACAAAGAGTGAAAACCAAAAATATCAAACAAAATAGAGAAAAGAAGAAAAGTTGAAGTTGGAATTTCCGTCCGAGTTTTCAGTAACGACATTCGAGTCTTCTGTTTTAGATTATCAACAGGTTCTTATTCTACTTTGTATTATTAACTTTATGAATTTTTACAGTGAATCCGAAACGTGTTCAAATTTATGTTAATAATTATATTTGATCATGTGAATTTTTCGTTACTATATGTTATACTAAATAAATTGAATGTTTATATACATGTTCAGTAGATATGTTGAATATTAAAATTCTGTGTTAACTTTGTTGTGTTAATTTTGTTAAATTAAAATTTAGAACAGAAAGAAAAAGCAAAAACAAATTCTCTCAATTACTGATAACTTTCATATATAAGGGGATTTTCTCTCTCCCTTTCCTTTACAGAATCGAAAAAATCACGTAAAAGAAATCTTTTTCTTTTGGTAAATTACATTATAAATACCCCTAAAAGTTTTTAACAACCTTTGTTAATTTATTTTTTTGGGTAACTAATATTTGTAAAGTTTTTAAAAACTGACTTTCGGTAAAAAAGTCTTGTCAATAATACTAATAAATTATTTACATATATCTGTTAATAGGAAAAACAGACAGATTAAAATTATGTAAGTGGCGTTAAAATAATAATAAGTAAGAATGTTTTAAGTTACTTTCATGTTTGAAGTACACTGTGTCGTGATGCTTATTTTAAATTTTAATAAAATAAATCAAGAAGAATGTTGATAACAAAAAGAATAGAAAAACAAGTTGGAGAAAATAAATGTTGGTATATTATAGTTAAAGGCCCACTGAATTGCAAAAAATAAATATTGTTGGCAGGAACTGTTATTAAATTGTGTCTGCATTTGTATTTTATTTAAGTTTCATCGTTAATTCGGGACATTTATTTTCTTCGTGAATTCGTATTCAAATCAGATTACTGAGATTTTTGTGTTTAATTTGTCTTGTAATATGTGATTTGTGTTTATATCAATTTAAAGAGAATAAATTTAAATTTAGTATAATAGGGACAACTTTGTGTATTTTCATCATTATTTTTATTTATTTTATTATTTCGTTATTTATACTTATTATTTATACTTATTGTCATTAATAAAGCTTAATAATTATTTATGAAATTAATTAATTAATTTAATCGATCGCTTAAAATAAATATTGTTTTAGTTTACTGTTAAGAATAAATAGCGTTTTCCATAGATAAAATTATTACGAGTTTACAAAAAATAAATAAATGTTTTTAACATTAAACAAATTTTAGGCATGTTTAAAATATTCGTCTCAATTAAGAATGCGGCGTACGCATCGTTCTGAGACATTTAAAAATTCAAGGATGCAATAATGCACTTTGATAAATATTTTTAAAATTAATTTTTCACCAATTTAATACAAGAGCATTAAATAATTTTAGTACATTAAAATGAGAGAATCAAGGCCTTAAATCATAATTTATTCAAAATAGTTTAAGTCAAGTAATAATCAATAAAAGTGACCGTGCTAGAACCACGGGACTCGAGGGGTGCCTCACACCTTTTCCTCGGTCAACAGAATTCCTTACCCGCTTTTCTATTTTCGCAGACCAACAAAGAGTCATTTCCTTTTGATTAGGGATTCAATAAGGTGACTTGAAACACCATAACTCAATTCCAAGTGGCGACTCTAAAAATAAAATATCCCTACTCAAAACCGTCACTTTAATTAGAAAAACCCTTTGACTCGATCCCTCAAGCGCAAAAGGGGTGTGACATCTCTGACGACTCTGCTGGGGAATAATAAGAATTCAAGCTTTTTATATTGACTTATACTTGCTTTAATTATTGTTGATATTGTGTTTGTTGGCCATATGTGCTACTTGTTGCTTATTTACTGCTTTGATATTGATTGAACCGTATTATATATTGTCTTCTCTTGCACACCCCCTCTGAGTCTCTAAAATAGGATAGAAGAAATGCAGCACATGCATCCTACTTTCTTTTTTGAGATAGCCGGAGTGTCAAGGTACCTGGTGAAGGATTATAGTCACACATTTTAGGCGGGGTTCGGATCAGTAACGAAGGCGGTGCTGCCTTGCTACCAACCAAGTTGTCCCTCCCCGGCTCGAGTGTCCGCTCGGGTAAGCCAGTCTAGACATTTATCCCTATTAGGCTTAAACTTAGAAGAACTAAAAACTCAGAATCTGGTTATCCCTATTAGGTACCGCTTTATTTGCATCATATGCATTTGACTTAGTGGGAGTCGGCATAGAGGCCGGGTCTGTCTAGGACAGGGGACCTACTTTATAAAGACCAACATATGCATCCTATGTGCTCTTTGACATTTGTTTGGAAGGCTGTTTATTTGTTGATCGGCTTTAGACAACTTTAAAATGCAAGAGATTAAATTATCCTCACATTTAGTGAATAGTTTTTTAAAGAAAGGAAATTTTTTAGTAACATAGTTTTACGGTCTTTATAAACTATGAGGGTCTGATTCTCACTCTTTAGTAGGATACATAGGAAGTCCTTCTCAAGATATGACCCTATCTTTTGAAAAATTATTCATAGATTTATTGGGGAATATTTTGAAAATATGATTACTTTCATAATTATTTTTCTAATCCTCACGTCCAATTTTTATATATCTTAATAGCCCTGAATCTTTAGGGCTCATGAGGCTAAGTTTTTACAAAATAAAAAATATATATAAATCTTAACAATCCTGAACCTTTAGGGGTCTTGAGGCTGAGTTTTGTATGACATATATTTCCCGAACTATGCAAGATCTAATTTATGTCCTGGCATGATACGTAGGCAACCCTCCAAAGGGTTCAATCATAATTTTTTTTGGAAAATACACCTAGAAAAGTCGGGATGACTCAGAAAGCCTTCCATGATAGGTTGGAAAATGCATATAGAAGCATGACATATAACGTGACATTATAATATTTTTAAAATATAACACTCAACTATTTGCTACTTGGTCTCAGAAAGATAAAGTAGTTGGTGGTTGGTTTGTGGTTTAAACTTGCATCACATCCGTTGAACACCAGATACAAAGAAAAGAGAAAGATGACCCACAGAGAAGGTGTAGGGTCTGACAGTGAAGAAGAGTAAAATCAGTTGATTTTGCAGGAATTAGCATCACTGGAAGAAATTAAGTTATTAAAACAACAGATAGCGGAAATGTACCAAGCTTGGCTGAATGGACAAGCCCCGCCTTCTTCAGTCCCTAGACTTTAGACTATGAACGATCCAAATCCCGTTCAAGCTCGAACTAGCGATCCATTATACCCACCTGGATTTGGCCCATGCTAATGTGACTGGTGTTGCAGGTACTTCTACCATGCGCCCAGCAAATCTGTCTATTACAAATAACCCACTTTTCACTTATGTAGCACTAGCTACTGTGGGTCTTCAATCGACAGCACAGAAGAATGTGGGAGAACCAAGTCATGATCTGTTGTATCCTCCTGAAATGACTTTCAAACCTCAAAATCTGAATTATCATGCTCATCAACATGATTCTCCTATCGTGATTGAAAAAATTATTAAGAATGAAGAACAAGAGGAGATGGCTAGGAAAGTAAGAAACTTAGAGCAGAGTATGAGAAGTAGCAAGGATTAGGAGGACCAAAAAGTGTTTCATATAAAGATTTATGCATGTTTTCGGATGTCCATTTGCCTATGGGATTCAAAATGCCCAAGTTTGACAAATACGAAAGGCACGGTGATCTAGTGGCACACTTGAGGCATTATTGTAACCAATTAAAAGGTGCCGGAGGTAAAGAAGAATTATTCATGGCTTATTTTGGTGAGAGCCTTTCGAGTCTAGCCTCAGAGTGGTTTGTAGATAAAGACATCAACAAGTGGAGTAGTTAGAATGACTTGGCTAATTAATTCGTGCAGCAATTTTAGTATAATGCCGAGTTGATTCCTAATGAGAAATCCCTGACTAATATGAAGAAGAAGAACAATGAAAATTTTAGGAAGTATGCGATTAGATGGCGTGAACAAACTGCTATGGTGAAATCGCTAATGTAAGAAAACAAGATAGTAGAGGTGTTTATTCAAGCATATGATGCAACATATTATCAACACTTGTTACCTGCATTAGGCAAACCATTTATTGATGTTCACAAAATGGGTGAGATCATAAAGGATGGAATTAAGTCCGGTTGCATTATGAGTTTGGCAACATTAAAAACAAGTACTCAAGCAATTCAAAAAGGTTCAGGAAGTGTTGGGGAGAAGAAGAATGAGGAAGATGCATCTATTATTATAGTTGGACAGCGGGAGAGGTCAAGAAGACCACGTCGTCGTCGCTCCCAGGCTCAAGCCCAAGTTCATACCCAAGCTCCACATAATCACCTCCAAAGTCCATTATACTCTAGTCCACCACCTTCATATCCAGTGTATAATGCACAACCACATGTTCAATCCCCATCTTACCCATAATGGTACACACCAACTCCACAGAGTCATCCTCCAATTCCACAAATATACCAAAGACCTTCTAGGCCCAATTTTTAATACAAACCAAATAATGAAATGAACCAGAAGTCGAGAGATAGCTTCACACTAATTAGAGAGTCATATGCCAGTTTATTTCAAAGATTGGTACAAGAGATCATGATTACTCCTCTTCTTAGGCACACTATTAATCCCTGTTCAAGAAGTTTTGATCCTAATGCACAATGTGCATATCATTCTGATGCTCAGGGTCATAATATTGAAGATTGTCGAGATTTAAAAAGAGAAATTGAAAAGATGATTCAAGATAGATCAATTATAGTGAAGAACATTGACAATGAGGAAAACTCTAGTCATGCTGGTATACAAATTGGTGGCTAAGAGGTCAAGCTCAGCAATTGGGAAGTTACTCCCCTCCCTGCTTGGAAGAGGTCTAGTAGTTTGTTTTGTTTTCTTTTCTGTTACCTGAATTATTTTAGGGTTGTAGTTTAAGACCTATATAATCTGATTTTCTTATCATTTTTGTTCAAACCTTCTATAATTCCTGTCAACAAAATGTGTGTCCCTTTTGTTTTTATTTCTAAATATATATCATCTTTCTTTTTTTTCTTCAAAGAGTTCTTTCTATGGTGATTCTGGTAATATTATAAGCATGTTGAATTTTCAGTCAGATCTTAAAACCCAATCTAATGCTGAAACATTCGATCAAGAACCTAGAGTTCAAAAGAAAACGTAAGAAAAATAAGTAAAGTGTTGAGATGTTTTGGAGACCTAGTTACATCCTCACTTGAATGTTTTGAGGAAATCACTTTGCGAATAAAAAATGACTTGATCTTCAATGAGGAGGTTCAATTCAAGCATTTTTGAATGAGATCAACCAAAGGATATATAATTTCTATTGTCAGAAGAAGCAAAAGGAAGTTAGCTAAAAAAATTGAGTCATCTGTTGTGAGGAAAGTACAATACAAGTAGACCTGTATGGTTTACTAGTTTTTTTTAAAAAGTGACACACGTGCATGTGCTTAGGCACGATAAATTTTGAAAAGATTCGTATGATTTTCATGTTCAATTCCTAGATTGCATGTTATGTACTTGCATTTTTAAGGATTGATATGACGAATACATTTCATTCTACTATCCAAATGTTGTGTCATCCTTTGTTATCCCTTTTGAGCTTTTGTTTTATTTCTTTTATATCCCTCTTTTGAAATCAAAATAGAGTCTGCAAAAAAAAGTGTCAAGAAAAAAAATAGAGTCAAAAAAGTGTCAAGAAAAAAAGAATAGAGTCAAAAAAGTATCAAGAAAAAATAGTCGGGAAAAATATCTCTCTCTCTCTCAAAAAAAAAGAAGAAGAAAAAAAAGGGAGAAAATTCAAGAAAAAGAAAAAAAAGAATGAAAACCAAGCAAAAGAATAGGATTTTTGAACTACGTTTGACCTTATTTCTGCTATGACAAGATACGTAGGCAAACCTACTCTGGGGTTCGGTCCAACCAAAAGAAAATTCAAATTACCCAGAATGAAATGAAATTGGAGCAAAGTTTATTTCCTTACAAAAAGTCGATTCCAAAAGTTGAATGTTTCACCCAATATTATGTAATTTTGTAGCCACATGCCTCCCTTTCTTTCTAACCTTTTCTAAAAGCCAAGTTACTACCAAAGAAAGACCTTCAGATCGATCTTTGAGAATGTCAAGGCTAAACATGTTATGGGTGCATGATGTTTCGTATGTTGGGCATTATTTAAAAAAAATAAATGAAAAAAATGAATGAGTAAAAATGAGATAGTCTTATTGATGAAAACCCTTTTGGGCACCATAAGACGATAATGAGCTGAGAAAGAAATGAAAATGTGATAGTCGTTGGCAAAAACCCATTGAGATACCACTAGTCGAAGGAGGATTATGATCTAGGGGGAGCATATTCAAGATTGATTCCATTTCAAATTCAATAAGTGGACAAGAGTTGTAATAATTAGTGTGGGTAGATTAAGTTGTTTAATTCAAAATGCATGTCATGATTGCAGGAATCTGCTACCACACCCAAATAAGTTTTTTTTTATGTTGTTTTAAAAAAATGGATGCCTATTTTTTTCCTTTTCTTTTTATTTTTCTATTTTTGATTTTTTGGTATTTGTATCATCAAATAAAAATTATTGTCATTTTTCTTGTGTCTCTGAGTCGAGTTCGTGTCATAACAAGTGAGAAAAGACTTCAAAACTTGCTACCAGCTTCTTCAATTACACAAAGCAAGACAAAAAGCCAACATATGAAAGAGACATGATTGTGAGCCAAAATAAGGCATGCAGAAAAGTTTTGTCAACAGACGAGTCTGGACACTCATGAAAACACCAAGGTTTAAAGGGTTTATTTGAGGAGCATGACAAAGCAAAGATACTGTGTTTATTTCAAAGTTACTTCTAATAATCTGAGCTTGGGTCAATAATGCAGCAAGTCGGTGACAGATGCTAATGGTTGGAAGTAAGGTTAAATGTGATGAGAGCAAAAGTGATTGCCACGGAAGCAATGCCTCATTTCCACAGATGCAGGAAGCAATGTTGCTGCACAGGTTTGATAATCAAATTATGGTAAAAATTCAACCCCTAGGAGACGCACTTCCTAATCTGGCTAATTCAAGTTTCATTTGTTAGGTGAAGCACTTCCTAACTTGAACTATCACTTCTATAAGACCCACTTTCTGGTCGAGTAATTTCATTCAACCCCTAAGAGATGCACTTTCTAGTCTGAATAAGTTAGTTTTCATTTGTTAGGTGAAACACTTCCTAACTTGAACAATCACTCATAGAAGACGTACCTTTTAGTCGAGTTATTTCCCGTTGATTCTTATAAGACAAACCTTTTAGTCGAGTCATATCCTTGATTCCTATAAGACGTACCTTTTATTTGAGTCATCCCCCTTGATTCCTATAAGATGTACCTTTTAGTTAAGTCACTCCCTTGATTCCTATAAGACGTACCTTTTAGTCGAGTCATTCCCCTTGATTCCTATATGACAAACCTTTTAGTCGAGTCATCCCCTTGATTCCTATAAGACGTACCATTTATTTGATTCATCCCCTTGATTCCTATAAGACATACGTTTTAGTTGAGTCATCCCCTGTGATTCATATAAGACGTACCTTTTAGTCGAGTTATTCCCCTTGATTCCTAGAAGACGAACTTTTTAGTTGAGTCACTCCCTTGATTCCTATAATACGTACCTTTTAGTCGAGTTATCCCCTTGATTCCTAGAAGACGTACTTTTTAGTCGAGTCATTTTCCTTGATTCCTATAAGACGTACCTTTTAGTCGAGTTGTTTCTTTTGATTCCTATAAGACGTACCTTTTAGTCAAGTCACTCCTCGTAATTCCTATAAGATGTACCTTTTAGTCGAGTCATCCCCTTTATTCCTATAAGACGAACCTTTTAGTCGAGTCACTCCGTGATTCCTATAAGACTTACCTTTTAGTTGAGTCATCCCTTTGATTCCTATAAGACGAACCTTTTAGTTTGAGTCACTCCCTTGATTCCTATAAGACGTACCTTTTTGTCGAGTCATTCCTTTGATTCCTATAAGACGTACCTTTTAGTCGAGTCATTTTCCTTGATTTCTATAAGACATAACTTTTAGTTGAGTCATTTCTCTTAATTCCTATAAGACGTACCTTTTAGTCGAGTTAATACCCTTGATTCCTATAAGGCTTACCTTCTAGTCGAGTTATTTCTCTTGGTTCTATAAGACGTACCTTTTAGTCGAGTCATTTTCTAAGTACAAACAGGGGCAAAATTTTGTCCGAATTTATTGGATTTTACTTTTTGCTCAGGACCTTCCTGAAGAAGAGGAATTTATTTTATACTCAGGACCCTCCTGAAGAATGGGATGTTATTTTTCTGTTTTACTGTTTACTTTGAGTCTAGGAGCCTGCCTGAAGAAAAGAGTGAAGGAGTAACAAGTCAGGAGCCCGCCTGAAGAAAGGGGCGAAGGAGTAACAAGTCAGGAGCCTGCCTGAAGACCAGGGTGAAGAAGTAGCAAATCAGGAGCCTGTCTGAAGAAAAAGGTGAACATTATCAGTTGCAAGTTCAGGAGCCTGCCTAAAGAATAGGGTGAGGATTGTCAAGTTCAATTCAGGGGAAAGTTTGAAGAATAAATCAATTATGAAGTTCCTCTCTAATGCCAAAGGCCAACGAGAAAGAACATTTTGTGTTTCAAGTTCAACTGAGAATAACGACTATCTCACCATTTGAGAAGTCATGAAGATTCAAGTCAAGATTCCAAAAAAGTAGCATAGAAAGGAACTTTTGCTTGTATCTTCATTTTATTTTTTGTTATTCATTTCAATGTAAAAGTAGTAAGTCGGAAACCGGAAGCTCGACGGAATCTCACTCGACCTTTATCTCTTTCTCTCACTTTTTACCTTTGAACTACATATGACCTGATTCCCTTAAAACTCGAGATATGTAGGCGGTCCAAAATCAAGATTCGGTCACATCTTTTATTTTATTTTTATCCTCATTTTTCGAATAATCGGAGGATCAAAAATCATTTCTTTGTCTACTTCTTTGTATGAAAACTCTTCGAGATTTCACACAAAGAGGGGCAAAATGTAGACACGTGATTTTTGATTCTCCCGAGTTTTAACCTATTTTTGACATTAAATATTTATTTATGTCAAAATATTATCTTTAGTTCTTATTTCATATTTTAGTAGATTTCATTTTAAAATTTGTTAAAAAAAAATTCAAAAAATAATTTAAATTTTAAGATATCTTTATTTTTATGAAAAATTTTCAAAAAAATATTTTTTATTTTAATTTAAATTTTTATAAATAATCTAGTAATTTTATTTTCTCTTAATTATATTTTATTTTAATTTATTTATATTTTTATTATATTTTTCTTAAGTACAAAAAATTAATTAGTTAATATTATTTTATTATTATTATTATTATTATT